>NC_092275.1:8834041-8841541 GCF_036320965.1 Panulirus ornatus | reverse complement strand
TGGTCTCCCTCTTCTCCTCGTTCCCTCCACCTCCGACACATATATCCTCTTGGTCAATCTTTCCTTACTCATTCTCTCCATGTGCCCAAACCATTTCAAAACACCCTCTTCTGCTCTCTCAACCACGCTCTTTTTATTTCCACACATCTCTCTTACCCTTACGTTACTTACTCGATCAAACCACCTCACACCACACATTGTCCTCAAACATCTCATTTCCAGCACATCCATCCTCCTGCGCACAACTCTATCCATAGCCCACGCCTCGCAACCATACAACATTGTTGGAACCACTATTCCTTCAAACATACCCATTTTTGCTTTCCGAGATAATGTTCTCGACTTCCACACATTTTTCAAGGCTCCCAAAATTTTCGCCCCCTCCCCCACCCTATGATCCACTTCCGCTTCCATGGTTCCATATATATATATTTACTCATAGGAATATATACACACGTATATAATTCATACTGTCTGCCCTTATTCATTCCGTCGCCACCCCGCGACACATGAAATGAGAACCCCCTCCCCCCGCATGTGCGCGAGGTAGCTCTAGGAAAAAACAACAAAGGCTACATTCGTTCGCACTCAGTCTCTAGCTGTAATGTATAATGCACCGAAACCACAGCTCCCTTTCCACATCCAGGCCACACAGAACTTTCCATGATTTACCCCAGACGCTTCATATGCCTTGGTTCAAACCATTGACAGCGCATCGACCCCGAAAACCACATCGTTCCAATCCACTCTATTCCTTGCACACCTTTCACCCTCCTGCATGTTTAGGCCGCGATCGCTCAAAATCTGTTTCACTCCATCTTTCCACCTCCAATTTGGTCTCCTACTTCTTCTCGTTCCCTCCACCTCTAACACGTATATCCTCTTTGTCAATCTTTCCTCACTCATTCTCTCCATGTGACCAAAGCTTTTCAAAACACCCTCTTCTGCTCACTCAACCACACTCTTTTTATTACCACACATCTTTCTTACCCTTTCATTACTTACTCGATCAAACCATCTCACACCACATATTGTCCTCAAACATCTCATTTCCAACACATCCACCCTCCTCCACACAACTCTATCTATAGCCCACGCCTCGCAACCATAGATCATTGTCGGAACCACTATTCCTTCAAACATACCCATTTTTGCTTTCCGAGATAACGTTCTCGCCTTTCACAAATTTTTCAATGCTCCCAGAACTTTCTCCCCCTCCCCCTACCTGTGACTCACTTCCGCTTTCATGGTTCCATCCGCTGCCAAATCCACCCTCAGATATCTAAAACACTTCACTTCTTCCAGTTTTTCTCCATTCAAACTTACCTCCCAATTGACTTGTCCCTCAACCCTACTGTACCTAATAACCTTGCTCTTATTCACATTTACTCTCAACTTTCTTCTTTTACACACTTTACCAAACTCAGTCACCAGCTTCTGCAGTTTCTCACTTGAATCGGCCATCAGCGCTGTATCATCAGCCAATAACAACTGACGCTCCCCAAGCTCTCTCATCCACAACAGACTGCATACTTCCCTCTCTCTCCAAAACTCTTGCATTCACCTCCCTAACAACCCCATCCATAAACAAATCAAATAACCATGGGGACACCACGCACCCCTGCCGCAAACCGACATTCACTGAGAACCAATCACTTTTATCTCTTCCTACTCGTACACATGCCTTACATCCTTGATAAAAACTTTTCAGTGTTTCTAACAACTTGCCTTCCACACCATATATTCTTAATAACTTCCACAGAGCATCTCTATCAACTCTTTCATATGCCTTTTCCAGATCCATGAATGCTACATACAAATCCATTTTCTTTTCTAAGTATATCTCGCATACATTCTTCAAAGCAAACACCTGATCCACACATCCTCTACCAATTCTGAGACCACACTGCTCTTCCCAATCTGATGCTCTGTACATGCCTTCACCATCTCAATCAATACCCTCCCATATAATTTACCAGGAATACTCAACAGACTTATACCTCTGTAATCTAAGCACTCACCTATATCCCTTTTGCCTTGTACAATGGCACTATGTACGCATTCCGCCAATCCTCAGGCACCTCACCATAATCATACATACATTAAATAACCTTGCCAACCAGTCAACAACACAGTCACCTCCTTTTTTAATAAATTCCACTGCAATACCATCCAAACCCGCTGCCTTGCCGGCTTTCATCTTCCGCAAAGCTTTTACTACCTCTTCTCTGTTTACCAAATCATTCTCACTAACCTCTCACTTCGCACACCAACTCGACCAAAACACCCGATATCTGCCACTCTAACATCAAACACATTCAACTAACCTTCAAAATACTCACTCCATCTTCTCACATCACCACTACTTGTTATCACCTCCCTATATATATATATATATATATATATATATATATATATATATATATATATATATATATATATATATTCTTGTCTTTTAACTCTTGTATAACAGTAAACAACATTATATGACTGTTTAAAATGAACTACTCTTGTGCAATGAAAAGCTTTACAATTGCTAAATAAAAACACAACAAAAAGTATAACATGAAAAGTGCACAAACCCACCAAATGTAATAGTTTCGAATTGTTGAAATATAAGAACGAACATTTGGTCCCATTTATCAGCCTCGATAGAATGCAAGAGGTAGAATACAACCCTAAAAACAGCTGTTATTGTATCCATCCTCTGGGAATACGGATATGCCAGCTTACAAAAGAAATATTGTATAGAAACGAAATCATCATTTGTGCCACGCTCTCGCTCTGTAAAACACCGTGGGGAGGAGTGGCAACGTTTTATTTCGGTAATCTATTGGAGGACATTCAAACCTATTTACCTGCGTATATACGTTTGTGTGTGTGTGCATATATATATATATATATATATATATATATATATATATATATATATATATATATATATATATATATATATATTTTTTTTTTATTTTATTTTTATTTTGCTTTGTCGCTGTCTCCCGCATTTGCGAGGTAGCGCAAGGAAACAGACGAAACAAATGGCCCAACCCACCCCCATACACAATGTATACACACACACACACGTCCACACACGCAAATATACATACCTATACATCTCAATGTACACATATATATACATACACAGACACATACATATATACCCATGCACACAATTCACATTGTCTGCCCCCATTCACTCCCATCGCCACCTCGCCACACATAGAATACCTTCCCCCTCCCCCCTCATGTGTGCGAGGTAGCACTAGGAAAAGACAACAAAGGCCCCATTCGTTCACACTTAGTCTCTAGCTGCCACGCAATAATGCCCGAAACCACAGCTCCCTTTCCACATCCAGGCCCCACACAACTTTCCATGGTTTACCCCAGACGCTTCACATGCCCTGATTCAATCCACTGACAACACGTCAACCCCGGTATACCACATCGATCCAATTCACTCTATTCCTTGCCCTCCTTTCACCCTCCTGCATGTTCAGGCCCCGATCACACAAAATCTTTTTAACTCCATCTTTCCACCTCCAATTTGGTCTCTCACTTCTCCTCGTTCCCTCTACCTCCGACACATATATCCTCTTGGTCAATCTTTCCTCACTCATTCTCTCCATGTGCCCAAACCATTTCAAAACACTCTCTTCTGCTCTCTCAACAACGCTCTTTTTATTTCCACACATCTCTCTTACCCTTACATTACTTACTCGATCAAACCACCTCACACCACACATTGTCCTCAAACATCTCATTTCCAGCACATCCACCCTCCTGCGCACAACTCTATCCACAGCCCACGCCTCGCAACCATACAACATTGTTGGAACCACTGTTCCTTCAAACATACCCATTTTTGCTTTCCGAGATAATGTTCTCGACTTCCACACATTCTTCAAGGCTCCCAGGATTTCCGCCCCCTCCCCCACCCTATGATTCACTTCCGCTTCCATGGTTCCATCCGCTGCCAGATCCACTCCCAGATATCTAAAACACTTTACTTCCTCCATATATATATATATATATATATATATATATATATATATATATATATATATATATATATATATATATATATATATATATATATACGTTATGCAGCCTCCTCTGGGTGGTAACCTGGTTCTTCATCAAGTCAAGCACACTGTGTGAGGAGCTGTATGGCGTACCGTCTCCACCTTCAACACGCCAGCCAGCCAACCTCCTCACCAGTATTGAGACACGACCGCTTCATCCATAAAAATTTTCGACGCAATTTCGCTTCGCGTGCTTCCTGGGGCAGGGTGGACGTGAGTAGCCAACTCATCATTTTTCCTCCTCACAACTGCCGGTCTTGACACACACACACACACACACATACACACACACACACACACACACACACACATATATATATATATATATATATGTCATTTCATGATCGTACTGTTTCTTTCTTCGATCCACACTCAGCAGTTCCAAAGACAAATCTCATATGTCCCCTCCCTTACACGTCCCTCGTCAACTGCAAAAAGTCTGTACTCGAAAAATGATTAACTACGGGCTGGTGGCCGGCTTCTGTCTGAACCCTCCTCGCTCCCCCTCTTTCCTTAACTACTGGTACCACGTTACTCTTCCTTCCAATCTTCGGGTAATATTTTCCCCCACTACACCCTCTACACTGTATCATTAATCCTGTCGAACTTTTATAGCCATCTTGTAACCTACAGTTCTGCTCGGTTACTGATCCATTACCCTCACAACCCTCTACTGCTGTGTGTGTGTGTGTGTTTGTAATTACCTGGTTGTAATCCCTTATTTGTACTGTGTGGGGAGGAAGTTTTACGCGCATGGGGGGCTGTGTGTGTGTGTGTGTGTGTGTGTGTGTATGTTTACTCTGCTCCCTCTCCGTCCGTAGTAAGCGTGATGAGGCAACAAGGGTTGAACTGAATCGAAGTAAAATTTTGGCTCTCACAGACTGGGAGCTGGCGGTGTGCAGGATAAAGCATTAATGACAAATGTAAAGTCTTTGTTTCTGTCTCTCGGTCGACTGCTTATGTCTGTTTGTGTTCCTGTCCTTCTCTGTCTGTCTATCTGTTCGTTCTCTCTCTCTCTCTCTCTCTCTCTCTCTCTCTCTCTCTCTCTCTCTCTCTCTCTCTCTCTCTCTCTCTCTCTCTGTATCTCTTCAGTTATCTATGTGTCTTCATTTCTGTGTCTCACTGTCTGTTTCACCTCCTTTTCGTTCCTTTTCTCTCTATTAGACTTTCTCTGTGGATCGGTGTCTTAATCTACCTGTGTATCTCTCTGCATCCTCTTCGCCTAGCTTTCTAGTCTTCCCTTTCACTCTCCCTTCCTCTATTTCTTCCTCCCCTCTCCCTCTCCACTCTCACAAACGACCAGTCACCAAGAAACAGCCAACAGCAACCCAGGCACAATATATATCTCGCCGGTGTTTGCGTCTACATAACACCAGCTCCCACCAGGAACCCGGATTTATTGAATCTAGAGTTTCGAATGATGGGCTCATGATGGATGGATTCGAGAGAGAGAGAGAGAGAGAGAGAGAGAGAGAGAGAGAGAGAGAGAGAGAGAGAGAGAGAGAGAGAGAGTCTGTCTGTGTATGTTTGTATCCAATTCCTATGGCGTGATTGTACCATATGTAGCACGTAGTGCTCACCGTCATATTACAACTACGTACATCACAACCTCTGCAGGGGACACTATACTACAATCTACAGAGGTGAACTATATTCATAACCCTCAGAGCAGAGCCATTCTCACAACCTCGATATGGGAGCCAGGCTACAGAACCACAGGATGGAGGGGAATGTGTTTGGGTGTGCAGGATATTTTGAGGGATGTGTAGGAGTTCATGCATGTGTGTATGTGTATATATGGTTATATGTATGTATGTTCGTATGTAGGTAGGTAGGTAGGCGGGTAAAAAGGCATGTATATATGTATGTGAGCATGTGTGTGTGTGTGTGTGTGTGTGTGTGTGTGTGTGTGGTTATATGTATGTATGTATGTATGTATGGATGGATGTAAGTAGGTAGGCAGGTAGGCTGGTAAAAAGGCATGTATATATGTATGCGAGTGTGTGTGTGTGTGTGTGTGTGTGTGTGTGTGTGTGTGTGTGTAGAAATACGTGTACGCAATTATAGTTCTATCAATGTGTATGTATATGTAAAACACATGAAAGACGCACAAAAACACATACATACACCCACCACACACACACGCACATACACACACACACACACGCACCACACACACACACACACACACACACACACACACACACACACCATCTCAGCCCAAACTCAATATGGCAGAAGCTCTGTTTTCAGAACCAATAAGAATTTTTCCAAAAATAACCGGGTCTCCTTGCCGTGTATTTTATGGTTATACATAAAGACTTAAGTGGGTCATTTAGAAGGTCTCCATATAGAAGTCTCCTCAGGGAACACCGCTACCTGTAGTTCTTCGAAACAAACGGAAGATACAGTTTCACATATCTGTGTATTATGTATCCTTGGTATACATAGGGGCATATATATATATATATATATATATATATATATATATATATATATATATATATATATATATATATATATGGTATATATATATATAGGGGCAAGTATGAAGTCTGTTGTGGATGAGAGAGCTTGGGAAGTGAGTCAGTTGTTGTTCGCTGATCATACAGCGCTGGTGGCTGATTCATGTGAGAAACTGCAGAAGCTGGTGACTGAGTTTGGTAAAGTGTGTGAAAGAAGAAAATTAAGAGTAAATGTGAATAAGAGCAAGGTTATTAGGTACAGTAGGGTTGAGGGTCAAGTCAATTGGGAGGTAAGTTTGAATGGAGAAAAACTGGAGGAAGTAAAGTGTTTTAGATATCTGGGAGTGGATCTGGCAGCAGATGGAACCATGGAAGCGGAAGTGGATCATAGGGTGTGGGAGGGGGCGAAAATCCTGGGAGCCTTGAAGAATGTGTGGAAGTCCAGAACATTATCTCGGAAAGCAAAAATGGGTATGTTTGAAGGAATAGTGCTTCCTACAATGTTGTATGGTTGCGAGGCGTGGGCTATGGATAGAGTTGTGGGCAGGAGGATGGATGTGCTGGAAATGAGATGTTTGAGGACAATGTGTGGTGTGAGGTGGTTTGATCGAGTAAGTAACGTAAGGGTAAGAGAGATGTGTGGAAATAAAAAGAGCGTGGTTGAGAGAGCAGAAGAGCGTGTTTTGAAATGGTTTGGGCACATGGAGAGAATGAGTGAGGAAAGATTGACCAAGAGGATATGTGTCGGAGGTGGAGGGAACGAGGAGAAGTGGGAGACCAAATTGGAGGTGGAAAGATGGAATGAAAAAGATTTTGTGTGATCGGGGCCTGAACATGCAGGAGGGTGAAAGGAGGGCAAGGAATAGAGTGAATTGGATCGATGTGGTATACCGGGGTTGACGTGCTGTCAGTGGATTGAATCAGGGCATGTGAAGCGTCTGGGGTAAACCATG
>NC_092275.1:8774041-8829041 GCF_036320965.1 Panulirus ornatus | reverse complement strand
AGTTGTTTTATGGAGTTTCTATGTTCGTAGCATTCAAAGCGGAACATGACATTGTGGAACATACAGTATGCCAGTTGGGTTACAACTTCCATCTGGGATAAGCATAATGTTTTCACTGATTTTCACGGTGAGCTGAACATGCTTTCATGTTCTTTAATACCAAGTTGTGACATGACACACACACCCACACACACACACCACACACACACACACACACACACATAGAAAATACACACACACAAAAAAACCCGCAGAGATACGCAGACACACGGACACACACACACACACACACACACACACACATACACAAAATAAGATATGAGCTTCAGAAATGTTTCTGAGAAGTACATGGAAGTAGACATCTCCATCTTGTTGCCAGAGTCAGACATGAACAGATGAGCCAAAAACACAAACTGTTTCCTGATCCATATTCCAGAATAGCATTCAGGTACACGGCTGAAGGAAATACCTAACAAGCTGTTCATATTCAATAATAAGCTAAAACTAAACACTAAACAAGTGCAATGAATTAGTAAAGAAAGTCCAGAGGAAAGGTACAAAGATATTTCCAGAATTAAGAGAGCTGAGTTTCAAGGCAAGGCTAGAGGCATTATGTTTGTTCATTAAGAATGAACGATGAGTAGGAGGTGACCTGATCACAAGTTTTAAGCCTTTAAATGTCTGGAAGATGCCAGCAGTGAAAAGTTCTTCAAAAGATGGAAGGACAAACACAACAAGAGAACATTGTATGAGATTTAAAAACTTGTCATTCAAAATGTAAATTAGATGAATTAGATAAACTGAATAATGAGTTTATGAATGTGAACATCATACATATGTTCAGTACGATGTACCGATAGTAGAGATAGTACAATGAATGAGGCCCCACTTATAGGGGAAACTCACTACCCTCACTGTACAAATATAGATATTTACACACACTGATAACATCTGCAACCCTTTAATCTCGTTTACTGATGGAGTAGATCGCTGTCAAGTGCTGAAAACCCATTGATCCAGGACCTACACCTTATTGGATAAACACACACACACACATACACAGACAGAACCAGGTATGCATCACAAGGAAATTCATATTACCACACTGATGGATCAACGTAAAACAATTGTTCCCTGACAGTCTTTGTGATAGAGTAATATTACTGACTTGAAGTCTGCAATGATCTTTAGATACATTTTCTTAATCAGATAAATTCCGTTCTCTGAAGAGATGTCAATCTCTCCACAAAAATGGGTTTATATGAGTAAAAAAGAATGAAGATAATATACACTCGTTCAGTCAGCCAGAGTAAAAGGGATTAATAAAATTCTGATCAGTAAATGAATCAACTTGATGGGTGTCTTTCATACCATTTATCAGTCTTTCATCTAAATTCTATAGATCTATACTGGTGAAGTCTCTTAATGAAAATTTAGCATAAAAATTGGCATTAATTTTTTCCCATGAACTATGCAGCGAGGTAAAACACTACTATAAATAGATTTTCTTTTCAATTTCGAAATTTTCATCACATTTTGTTGCACTAAACTTATCTGAGCCTGGACACAAACCTATTAACAAGCTCCATGTACGCGTACGCTATAAAACCAATATCCTCCTTTGCTTACGCGAAATTACCAACATATTGACAACAGGAGGGTAGACTAACCTATAAAGTCGACAACATAATTGGAAGAGACCAGGATCCCTTGTACGTTCAGATCCTGTATGTGTCCCAGGAGAATATTGCCTTCATGCTGCACAAACGCTTCATACACCCGCCTTTGCCTCTCTTCCGCTGTATACAGATGTATGGCAGAGACTATCATTACATCGAACTGTCTAGTTATGTATAGTTACAGGATGCATACAAGTTATGTATAGTTACAGGATGCATACAAGTTATGTATAGTTACAGGATGCATACTAGTTATGTATAGTTACAGGATGCATACAAGTTATGTATAGTTACAGGATGCATACAAGTTATGTATAGTTACAGGATGCATACAAGTTATGTATAGTTACAGGATGCATACAAGTTATGTATAGTTACAGGATGCATACAAGTTATGTATAGTTACAGGATGCATACTAGTTATGTATAGTTACAGGATGCATACAAGTTATGTATAGTTACAGGATGCATACAAGTTATGTATAGTTACAGGATGCATACAAGTTATGTATAGTTACAGGATGCATACTAGTTATGTATAGTTACAGGATGCATACAAGTTATGTATAGTTACAGGATGCATACAAGTTATGTATAGTTACAGGATGCATACAAGTTATGTATAGTTACAGGATGCATACAAGTTATGTATAGTTACAGGATGCATACAAGTTATGTATAGTTACAGGATGCATACTAGTTATGTATAGTTACAGGATGCATACTAGTTATGTATAGTTACAGGATGCATACAAGTTATGTATAGTTACAGGATGCATACTAGTTATGTATAGTTACAGGATGCATACAAGTTATGTATAGTTACAGGATGCATACAAGTTATGTATAGTTACAGGATGCATACAAGTTATGTATAGTTACAGGATGCATACAAGTTATGTATAGTTACAGGATGCATACTAGTTATGTATAGTTACAGGATGCATACAAGTTATGTATAGTTACAGGATGCATACAAGTTATGTATAGTTACAGGATGCATACTAGTTATGTATAGTTACAGGATGCATACAAGTTATGTATAGTTACAGGATGCATACAAGTTATGTATAGTTACAGGATGCATACAAGTTATGTATAGTTACAGGATGCATACTAGTTATGTATAGTTACAGGATGCATACAAGTTATGTATAGTTACAGGATGCATACAAGTTATGTATAGTTACAGGATGCATACAAGTTATGTATAGTTACAGGATGCATACAAGTTATGTATAGTTACAGGATGCATACAAGTTATGTATAGTTACAGGATGCATACAAGTTATGTATAGTTACAGGATGCATACAAGTTATGTATAGTTACAGGATGCATACTAGTTATGTATAGTTACAGGATGCATACAAGTTATGTATAGTTACAGGATGCATACAAGTTATGTATAGTTACAGGATGCATACTAGTTATGTATAGTTACAGGATGCATACAAGTTATGTATAGTTACAGGATGCATACAAGTTATGTATAGTTACAGGATGCATACAAGTTATGTATAGTTACAGGATGCATACTAGTTATGTATAGTTACAGGATGCATACAAGTTATGTATAGTTACAGGATGCATACTAGTTATGTATAGTTACAGGATGCATACAAGTTATGTATAGTTACAGGATGCATACAAGTTATGTATAGTTACAGGATGCATACAAGTTATGTATAGTTACAGGATGCATACAAGTTATGTATAGTTACAGGATGCATACAAGTTATGTATAGTTACAGGATGCATACAAGTTATGTATAGTTACAGGATGCATACAAGTTATGTATAGTTACAGGATGCATACAAGTTATGTATAGTTACAGGATGCATACTAGTTATGTATAGTTACAGGATGCATACAAGTTATGTATAGTTACAGGATGCATACAAGTTATGTATAGTTACAGGATGCATACAAGTTATGTATAGTTACAGGATGCATACAAGTTATGTATAGTTACAGGATGCATACATGTTACGTATACTTAAGGGATGCATACAAGTTATGTATAGTTACAGGATGCATACTAGTTATGTATAGTTACAGGATGCATACAAGTTATGTATAGCTACAGAATGCATACAAGTTATGTATAGGTACAGGATTCATACATGTTGCGAATGATTAAGGGAAATTACATAGGAAGAATCCCTAGTGCTAACTATTGTGTGTAAGACAATTCCATCGCTATTCCTATTTCTCTCACTGCTTCTCCTACCACCCTTTTGAGCCAAGAGGATGAAGAGGAGGAGGGTACACTCCCGTAGCGACCTAACCTCCTGGTAATGAAGACACTGGGATGGGTCCTGATGCATCTGTGACATTCACATCATTGTTCAAGGACATGAGCCTCTGATATCCTTATCCTCGTTAATCCAAGGTAGAAAAGGGAAGGTGAAGCTCTTCCATGACGCCTAATTGGTAACATGTTGTTTTCTCCCAACTCCTCAGTCGTTTCCTATGAAGCCATTCCTCCCCATTCATGATACGGTTCAAAGATATTCTCGACCAAACATTTTCCTCGATGTCGTGGATTTTTGGATTTTGAACGAATGGCTGGAACCGAGAATTCTGACAGAAACTATATGCAAATACTTTCCGAAACTCTAGCAAGATATGAAAGACCGTCATTGCTAGAGTGAGAGTTTTGATACCATGTAATTTACGTTATCATCGACAGCAGAAAAACCTAAAGCGAAAAGATAGTCAACTCTCATTCCCTCATACTATTCCTTATCATAAAATAACTATAGCGCCACACTTCACCACGGAGGACACTGTGATAAGGCCTTACATGAGACATTGAGAGTGAGGAATGATGGGGTTAACACTATTCAACTCCTATCGAGAATGGTGAAATGATCAGGCTACATTTGCCTCTGAAAGAGATCCTGCTAAAAGGATCTCAGCCAAAGTTTTGACTCTGTTGGGTAGAGGGACATATGAACGTGAATATTCGACAGTTGCCGTAACTCAGACTTCTGTCTATACTGAGGTATTTGTGTGTATATCTAAATTAAGTCTATAGAGCGTCTTAGCCATCCCTGCGTATAAGATCTACCGATTCCACAATGCCGTTCTTCAGCTGTGACACACAATAGCACAAGTATATTTTGTATTTTCTTTCTGTGTCTGAGGCTCCAGTCACGGAATCAAGAGCTCACCGTGGACGGGTCTTTAAATGAAACTTAAGTAAGAACTTAAGAGAAAGAGAATTGAGACAAAAAGAGGAATAAGTTAAGAATCATTAAGGTAGAGGAAAGCCAGCCTTTTGTATAAGGACGGGTGGCATCTCATAAGTAAGCCACGAAAAGGGAAAGTTCTGAAGCTTGGCGGTGTAGGGAAAGAGACAGACAACACAAAGGAACAGACACCAAAGTGCTGGTGGTACTTTGCAGGGGCAGCAGCAGCAGGATCAGCAGCAGGAAGCTTAAGAATGAAAACGTGATGGAAGAGTAAAGGAGAAGGAGCAGAGAGGAAGGAAGACGGGAGAGATTGGGAGGACAATGACGAGAGAGAGGGAGAGAGAGAGAGAGAGAGAGAGATAGAGAGAGAGAGAGAGGAGGGGGGGGGGGGAGAGTAGGGTTAAGGGAGGAATGGAACAGAAGGGTGATGGTAAATTTATAGGTGGGAGAAGGTAGGGAACAGAGGAAGAAGAGCCATATATAAAGAGGCTGAAGGGAAGAGAGAGACAGGTGAAGGCAAGGTAGAGAGAAAGAGAGAGAGGAAAGAGAGAGAGTAAGCCTGATCAAAACGTTTGACCAAGGCTAATCAAAAGATCAAATTAACTGTTCTCTTTGAGGACGTCAAACTGACCTCTCATTCTGACCTCCAGTGCTCCATTACGAGCCGCAGACTAAACCAAACATTAAACCATCAAATACCAGAGGCCAGGTCTCTCAGATGGTAGTACGTTCGTCCTGGAAATGTGGGAACCAGCAGTGTATGTTTCTCACTGAATTAGCGATGTACTCACTCCGGTAGCTTAGGGCTTGCCAAAGGTCAGGTTTTTGGGACATCAAGATTTCTCTTTTTTTATTTGTAGATAGGATCAGTGTTTTGTTTTGTCTTTGGCCATTTTGCTACCAGGATTTGGACTTGGAATTCTATAATTGTGTAAAGACTATAACACGACTACTTAGACCGTTACGCTCATAGAGTGATGATCTCTGTGAGAATGCTCAAAATCAACGTCAAATAAATGAATGTACAGAGAGAACCATCTCGTAGGGCACAGGGCACCGACAGCCTCCGGGTCGCACTCCACTGCGAGTATGGAATAAAGGCGAACTCCTTTCCCTCCACCAGCGAGGATATATGTACTACATCTCCCAACAAATAAGTGGATGATAAGAGTACCCATGTTGATGAACAGAGAAGGATGCAGTTGGCCGGAGACCTTGCCCTCTTGTGCTAGAATGTCCCAAGACTGGGAGTAGAAAAGGAGCCAAACGAGGATTTGAACGCAAAGGCGCAGGCAAGGGTGTCTCAATGGCAATCATCATGATGCAAAGGAAGGGTATAAAAGGTGTTATGTTTGACAAAAGCGGCCCAAATGTGTTTTGCGTCTGAATGAAAGACTTGAAGGGGTAAAGGGTCCAATCATTTTATCAATGTTCCAAGTAGAATCCGTCGTTGGTGACAGGAGGATCAGAGTGACTAAAGGAAATGTAGAAATGTGTTAGACAATGCATGGCAGATCAAGATTGATTGATGTGGATTACCCTAAAGAAAAACTGACACATATTAACATCCTTCCCTCCTCTTCCTTCTCATTGCAACACCTTCTTCTTCACACACACACACACACACACACACACACACACACACACACACACACACACACACACACACACACCCAGCACTCCAGCCTCCAGGCGAGAACCCAGCAGCTGCTGATGTCCAATGACATCCTCTAATGCACCTAGGATGAGGAACACAGAATTCCTGTGTCACGCTGATGAATATATATTACCCGAGAACGTTAGTGTCCATCAGTGTAACACTGAAATGCCATTAATCATGACAAGGTGAAGTACTATCTGACATAATTTGCACGATTAATATATTGTGATTAATATTAAGAAATCCCTTTAATAAGATGATTAGATGTAACTTTCCAACGTATTGTAGCATTCGTTCTACTGAAGTTTTTTTCATGCATTACACATGATAGGTAAAGATTGAGTGTGAACGAATATGGTCTTTTTTTGTCTTTTCCTGGCGCTACCTCTCTGGAGGGGGAGGGGATGCTATTTCATGTGTGGCGGGGTGGCGACGAGAATGGATGAAGGCAGCAAGTATGTACATATACATGTGTATATAGTGTATCTGTCAGTGTATGTATATGTACGCGTATGGGCGTTTATGTATATACATGTGTATGTGGGTGGGTTGGGCCATTCCTCATCTGTTTCCTTGCGATACCTCGCTAACGCAGGAGACGGCGATTAAGTATGAAATGATATATATATATATATATATATATATATATATATATATATATATATATATATATATATATATATATATATATATATGATATTCATACATGAAGGTGAAATTACACCTCAGTAGGTTTAACATGTAATTTTTCTACACATGTGGCACGACATGTCTCGTGGAGACAATCCACCTCATCAGGTGCCAGTACTTAACAAAGTTATCTAAATACCAACATCATAACGACGCAATGCCGTCCAGCGTCTACCAGCATAAAGAACACGTTACAAAGTTGCATTCCAACACCCATTTTCTCGCGAGCAGAAAGGATAATTTCATCGTTCTCATATGAGTGAAGGGCAGGAATATGGAGGGTAAAAGCTGCTACTCTTGTGATGATGTGTTGATGATTTAGTGCCAGACGGTACAAGACGGTGGTACTAGTACAAGAGGGCGTGGTACTAGTGCCTCTTGTTCTGGGACCTGTGGACCACGAAGGGGCGTGGTACTGGTGCCGTCTGAAGGAGTAACACTTGTGCCAGACTGACATGAGTCGAGTGCTGAGAGGGTGAGGGAAGGGCAAGTGATTATTCTGTGGCTGACTTGCTCATAACTCTCTCTCTCTCTCTCTCTCTCTCTCTCTCTCTCTCTCTCTCTCTCTCTCTCTCTCTCTCTCTCTCTCTCTCCCCGTCTCTCAACACAGGCCCACCATACCCTCTCCTCTCCTCTCCAAAAACACCAGATGAAAGAGAGAAGAAAGAAAAAAAGTCTTCAGACGTGCCATCATCACTGGTGAGTCTAGCTACATTTCCTGCTGGTAATTTGGCGTCTCCCGAGGGCGCCCTGCTCCAGGCTAGATGCATGGTGCATGATGGCCAACGCTCCCACATACTTACTCTCACACTCTTACACTCTCGCACTCTTGTACTCACCGGCAAGCTTTTACAAATTCATGCTCACTCTTTCACACTTAGATAGTCACTATGACTCGTACACTCTTACATCTGCTGGTAAAATGGGTCCACTATCACGTTCTCTTTCTTAGATATTCATCTTCCCATGCTCACTCTCACACGGTCGCTGTTTTGTTCGCTTCCACTTCGCCAACTCCAGTATGTTTACTTCTTTCAGTCTAACATGATTATTACTGTACACTTACATTCACTCTCACACGTCCAGTTTCACTTTCACTCTCACTGGTGTATAATCAGTTGATCACTATCATTCCTCCACTTTCTCAAAATCACTCTCACACGTTCATGGTTCCTCTCACGTGTTCACTCTCACACGCTTTCCCGGAAATCCTTAGCTACTGGTCTCCTTCCGCATCGATCATCCCTGCCTCGCCCATTTTCCACCGTTGCTGGTGGTGTCTGGCGGGTTTGTGGCAAAGGTGGGCGGAGGTGGTCGCTAATGGCAGGAGGAGGAGGGATTGGTGGTGGTGGTGGCCGGTCCTGGTGGTAGAGTTTGGTGTTAGTAACGGCTTACCGATGGCAGGAGGTTGGGTCGACAGCAGTGGTGGTGGCTGTTAATGTCAAGATGTGGGGTTGGTGGTGTTTGTTGTTGCTGTTAGAGGCTTGGGTCGGTGATGGTTTTTGTTGGTAGTGGGGTTGGGCTGGGTCGGTGGTGATAGGAGCTATGGTTGGTAGTGGTTGGTAATCGCTGGTGGCATAGGATAGGACTAGCGGCGGTGTCCGTGGTGGATGTAGGTTCAGGCCGGGTCTTGCCAACACTTCGCAAGACCCTCACTGCCTGGATGTGTGCCGCACTCTGATGTATAGACCAGTTCCAGCAGCAAGAGAGAGAGAGACGCAGGGGAGACTTCCTCCTCCTGGAAACCCTTGGTACAACAAGGGCGTCCCTCTTCATGATATGTGCGGCTGAAGCCCTGGCCCCAGTAGCAAGATGGAGGAGGCGAGGGACGTCCTCCTCAGTGTATCTTTTTTCCTGCCCTTGGTACACTACTGGCCGGGTCTCGCCTTCTGAAGCCCGGCTCTTCCTTGCTCAGCGGCTGGAACATGAAAGTTTCTTTAGTCTAAGGATCCAGGATCAAGTACATCAAGCGCTGCTGACGGTGGGGGAAGTTTTGACCAACATAAAACAAGGGGGGGGAGGGAAATATAAAGGGATATCGTGCTTACGTCGTTGACGGGAAGATAACTAAAAGCGACGATGATAAAAACACACCAGTTATTCAGAAGCTTGTACATCTGCACCGTCCTTGACGCAGGCCTGTTGTGCAGGAGGGGTACATGAAGTGTTGTGTTTGGTGACGAAGAACGTTTCTAGCGGGAGGGACAACAACTGTGACAACTGTCTCGCTCTACGACACCACCTTCTGGAAATACTATACATATATTCCGTCCAAGAGGACTGGAATATAGCAACTACCGAGGGAGAATTTTGTCTAGCTGTCGGGATGGTGACACAAATATGGAAATCATCGTCGAGGGCCTGTTGTGTGCCAGGCATGAATAACACTGTACACCTTCTCCCAGGCATTAGGGAAGAGTTATATGACAGTGTCTGACGCCTGTCCTGTCGTCTTTAGCCTCCAGCTATGAATACCTGATCGGGTGAGTCATCGGGGGAAAAAGACACCGTCTTAATGGGGCTCGCCGGTCTAACAGGAGTGGAGAAAATTGAGCAGCAGACGGAACAGGGAGGACGGAGGGGAGAGAGAAAACGGAAAGAGGGGCAGGAAGTAGTTGTCGTGAGCAAGGATAACGACCTCTTCAAGCCTCCTGATGCTTCATGTATTGAGAGGATGAGGAGACTCCCACTACAGCAGTCTGGGAGTCTGTATGTTACAATTATGTTCACGTGAGGGGAAGCGACTGGGGTTATTGCTGCCTGTTCATGCCGGCCAGCGATGTGCAGTTCTGTTATCTCTGTGGTTCAAAACCTTTTCTCATCATTCTCTCTCTCTCTCTCTCTCTCTCTCTCTCTCTCTCTCTCTCTCTCTCTCTCTCTCTCTCTCTCCTGAATTCTTTTCATTAATTTCATTTTTTTTTCTCTCCCCCTGTTATCACGCATGAAAAGCCCCTACGTGTGGATAATGTGATTAGATTTAAAACCCCACAAAATGGAGTGTTTAAACACGAATTTATATTTTCTTTTTCACACACGAGAGAGAGAGAGAGAGAGAGAGAGAGAGAGAGAGAGAGAGAGAGAGAGAGAGAGAGAGAGAGAGAGAGAGAGAGCGAGTGAGAGAGAGTTGCACACTCGTAGAGTTGAACTTTCTGTATCTATGACGAATTTTTTACCACCGGGTATGGCTAGCACGTAGCGCTCAACGCAAGAACATATTCACTCAATATACAGATACATATTGAGTGTTGTGTGTAATATGGAAAAACCTAGTGTTTGTGGACTGAATTCCTGTAACTCACTTGTATGTGAGGCAGTAAGAAAAGACGACAGCAACCTAGGCAAAGGAAGGGGAGCTGACAGCCGCCTTAAGTCTTCGATCACTCCGTTGCCGTCACTAAACCTCCCGATACCCAGGTGGCAGCACCTGATCCCTAGCTGGTGGTTGCCTGCTAGCCACTACCTGTGTGTGTGTGTGTGTGTGTGTGTGCTTTAGATGGAGTTGCTGGTGGTGTGTATTTGTAACGATATGGTTGGTTAATGGCACTGGGTTGTACGTTATGTCGGTAATTGTCAGTTGGAGATGACTCAGGCTTGTTATATATATATATATATAGAGTGAATTGGAGCGATGTGGTATACCGGGGTTGACGTGCTGTCAGTGGATTGAATCAAGGCATGTGAAGCGTCTGGGGTAAACCATGGAAAGCTGTGTAGGTATGTATATTTGCATGTGTGGACGTATGTATATACATGTGTATGGGGGGGGTTGGGCCATTTCTTTCGTCTGTTTCCTTGCGCTACCTCGCAAACGCGGGAGACAGCGACAAAGTATAATAAAAAAAAATAAAAATAATATATATATATATATATATATATATATATATATATATATATATATATATTCAGTGGTAGGATTTAAGTGTTGGTGATGAAGGTCGCTATAGTGCAAGATTGGTGGAGATTGGGGTTTGTGATAGTGACTGCTATGAATAAGGACTGAAGGATAGTGGTTGTGGTTGCTGGGACTGTGGTTGTTGATGGTGGTATTGATGAGAAAAAAGGGTATGGCAGCAGCTGCTGGAGATTGTGGTTGTAGTTGGTAGAGTATCTCTGACAACATGGTTGGTGGTTGTAGCTGCTTGTGACAGTGGCCGTGGTGAGTGTTGTGGTTGGTGGTGGTAGGACGTTGGGGTACCACGGTGGTGATGGAGGCAGCGTGTGGTGTGTGGTCGCGAACTGCCATCTCTGCATAAGAACCTGGCTGCCTGAATGAGTGGTGCACTTTGATGTGTAGATGAGTTCTAGTGGCTGGAGAGAGAGAGAGAGAGAGAGAGAGAGAGAGAGAGAGAGAGAGAGAGAGAGAGAGAGAGAGAGAGAGGGCAGAGGAGGAGGAGGAAGGTCCTCCTCCTCTTTGAAGCTTTTGATTCTCATGTTACAGTGGTGGCCCTCGTCTTAGCCTCTGTAGCCCAGCTCATGAAAGATAATCAAGGACCCAAAAGTTCTGATGAAGAAAGAAAAACACGAAAATATACCGATGTCATACACGAGTGACGACAGAAAAAAACACCAGAGAGAGATGCATAATTGAAAGATGAGTGACAGAGAGTACACCCGCTTTCCAGTGGCTTTGTGTATTTGCATCAGATATGAGAAGTGTAAATAGTAGTTCGTCTTTTGTTGCCAGATGAGCGTTGCTGGATGCCACTGGCACAGCACAGAGTAGGAGGCACAGAGCTGCACAGAACACAACTCAAAGGTTTGCTGTGGCACCATGACACATCTAACACCATACCATAATATCTTCCCCTGAGAATTCCCCAAAATATATCTCATTCATGAGGGATGGGAATACAAATGACGTACAGTCAGGAACCCATTGTAACGGAAAAAAAAAAAGGAAATGGGGGAAGAGGAGGAGGAGGAGGAGGAGGAGGAGGACCACAGTGTGTCTCTGAATTGATATAAATATGGAAACGTGTTCGTGGGGCTTGTTGCGTGCGGGTCATGAATATACTCGGCGACCCCTTGCAAGGCCACAAGGGAGACGTTATACGTCGGTCTCGTGCATTCTCCTGCCCTTCTCCAGCCTCCTGCTATGAATACCTTATTCTCCCGGTCGTCGAGGCGACGGAGTAATATATTGATGGTCGTCTACAGCCGGCAGGAGCAAGAGTAACAGGAGGAGTGGAAGGACCAGAATAAGAAGTAAGGGAAGG
Organism: Panulirus ornatus; assembly: GCF_036320965.1. Classification (NCBI taxonomy): domain Eukaryota; kingdom Metazoa; phylum Arthropoda; class Malacostraca; order Decapoda; family Palinuridae; genus Panulirus; species Panulirus ornatus. The sequence continues at coordinate 8,816,597 of NC_092275.1, read as the reverse complement.
CTTGAAGGCTTTCGGAAAAGACGATAACGACGACCTCTGCCCCAGGGGCTTCCTACACTGATCGAGGACGAGGCTGCCAACAGAGATGTGGGAGTAGGTCTTCACTCTCCGATAATATTCACTGAGAGGAAGATGGTGGGTGAAGACACCCGCTGACGCTCAAGGTGTGTGATAATTTGGATACTGATTTGGCCATTTTTCCTTCCGTATTACCTATCTATTGTTCTCAGTCACTCTATTCTAGTCTGATTTTCTCTCTATATGTCTCTCTCTCTTTGTCTGTCAGCCTGTCTCTCTATCTTTCTGTCTTTCTTTCTAGCTACACATGAAAGACAGACGTCAAAAAGCTGTTGCACGCTTGCTATTCTACAATATGTAATCTTTATGTGTGTTTTTTCAAGTGGAAATTTAAACCGCGTTTCATATTTCTTCTTGCAATACGAAATGTGAACAACAGAATGGATTCGATTGCTCTAACACACCCATGTCAGGAGATGTGAAATATGTTGATTCCTTTTCTGGAAGAAATCATACAGCTTAAGTCCCGACAACAATCCACATACCAGATATATTGTCAAATATACAAGAACGCACTCAGGCACTGAGCAGAGATAAGGAATATAAGGGGAGGATAAAGGAGATACTGAGACGGACGAAGAAATATCCTTCACTTACCAAAAGAAGCGAATCTAATGTAATCATTCTGGCATCACCAGCCCGCCTTCTTCCTACACAGGTTCCCCTTCCTGGTGACGACCCCATTCTTATCTTTTCTCTTCAAATTCCTTTCTTCTAAGTGCTCTCTCTCTCTCTCTCTCTCTCTCTCTCTCTCTCTCTCTCTCTCTCTCTCTCTCTCTCTCTCTCTCTCCAGCATGACCATTATCAATTCCTCGTACGTCTGGCATCTGCCCAAATTTTCGTACTGGTCAGATCTTTCGAGAGTTACGGCAACAGCCAAGCATGGAAAGTTCTATTGCTTGTTCAGATGCAACTTCCGATTGCTGTTCGAGTTGCGATTGGTCTTCTTAGATACGGACGGCGCTTGGTAAGGCGGAATTGTAAACACTAGTCCTTCCTACATACGAGAAGCAATAAAGAAGGTCTCAGGTTGGCAAAGAAGCCCTTGTTAGATATTATTGGCTCGGGTCGTGGATGAAAGTGGTATATTTTTTTCACTCAAGGTTATGGGACGGGGGCTTCACTCCTCCCCACAGTTACCCCAACAACAGCTTCTTTCTTAGTTTCTCTTTACGTTCCCAGCTTCCCAGGTCCATCCATTCCTCTGATCTTCATCTCCCCCAACAAAGCATTCATTCCTTGTACCCTGTCTAGTGTTTACTCAGCGCGTCAGGTCACTTCCTTATTTATCGTGCTGGTCAAATGTTCTCGAAGGTGGAGGACGACAACTCAGAAAGAAAGCCTGCCAAGCACTAAGTAGTAAATAACTTTTGGTCACTGTCTGAGTGGTGTGAATGGGCTATGAATGAATCTAATTATCGTAAATCTAAAACTGAATGATCACTTCAGTACGATAACTTTAATCTTTGAGTACGATAACCCCTTGACTTCCATAACTTAACACTTGAATACGATGACTTGACCCTAATCTTTAAAAAAAATAAAAAAGTACGATAACCACTTGAATTCCATAACTTAACACGTTGAAGCTATAGAATTCTTTCCTTTGTTTCGTCTCTCCCTCTTTACACAACCTTTCCACGTTTATGATTCGGGTTTACAAATACCTGATATGGCCGATAATGGGTAATGTTATTATCCGTCCCATGAAGGTTACTATATAAAAAGAATGGGTTGTAGACCATAGCTAACACAGGTAGCGCTACTCCCTTTACCTACGCATTTTCAAGTGATGCCTAAATCATTCAACACCCTCTGTGTCAGGAAGTTGTAGACAGAAGCCTCCCAGAGAAGTACTACCCTCCTGCCTTAACGGAGTTGAAATCATGTCCAGAACCATTTGACATCCTCCATGCAAGAATTACTGGTCGTACGTTCTGTCTTTTGAAGGCTAAGATTTTGGGGTAGATTCAACATGTCTCCAATTCATTCATCCTTCTGCCTTCATACTACTTTCTCTTTTCCTCCGTTTTCTCTTCACGAAATGCAAAGTGATGTGGGATGAAAGAGGGAAGGGTGAAATTGTTTTTTTTTTTCCTCCTCATCTTCCCAATCTCGCCCTCTCTTTCCCTCAGATGAAAGGGCTGGAAGAGTGGAGGAGAGGGGAGAGTTCCCTCTCTTTATTTATTAGGCATTTCTTTGTTTTGGACATAAGACCTGACCTCGAGAGAATCATTTGTCTGAAACTTGTGCCAACGACAGAAATATATATAAAAAAAAAAACCTCATAAGAAAATGAGATTAGTGAATATATAATGGAAAACATGATATATAAAAGACATTAGTTGATAATTTGTTATAACAATATGATACTTTTATATAAGCTATACTGATAATGAAATAAAGTAAAACAGTTTTGCTTCAGATGAGTTTCTCAAACAAAACAGCCTGTATTGTTCAAATGCTGAGACAACGCTCCATGAATCGCAAATGCTACATGCTATGTGACTGTAGAGTAAAATGGTCTTCTTTCTTTGTCTTCTTAACGTAGTTTTTTTCAAGAGACAAGATGAAAATCTGTTATATAAGCAGGCAGTAACTTCACCACACACTGCGTCATTATAATGCAATGAGACTCCTACTTTAGTTACCCCATAACAGCTACATGGTCATCATTTTGTCGTCTTTTTCTTCGTTATACTTGATCGCCGTTTCCAGCGTCAGGGAGGTAGCGCCAGGAAACAGACGAAGAAAGACCCATCCACTCATGAACTCACAGAAACACATACACACACATCCACGTACGTATACATACATATGAATATAGATATCAACATTTACACGTATACATACAAGTACACAGCCTAATTCATATAAACACATGTACATATTCATACTTGCTTGTCTTCATCCATTCCCGGCGCCACCCCGCCCCACTTAGGTAAGTCAGAGTGCGCGCCCCGTTAACAAGATTCTCCACTGATCTCACCATCTGAGATTCAGCCCACTTGACCCTATGAATATCATTACGTTCACATGATAGTTTCATTAAATCTTCTGCAAAGGTTCTTTCTTTTTCGACATTTTTTTCAGTTAGTTTGTACTCTCACACGTCATCGTCCTATCTCCATTAACAAGTCAGAATATTAAAGGACAAGTGCATGAGTGTTATTACTTACGGAAAATCAGTCAGCACTGCGATCACGAACACCATCAGTGATTGTGATTGTGCGTGTGTGAATTTGTATACGTTCAAGGGTGTGTGTGTGTGTGTGTGTGTGTGTCAATGTAGCTACAACCCTTACAAAGTAGAAATTTTAAACTCGTCTAATAGAGTCCACTAAGGCAATTGTTCTACCTCTCTTTAATCTCTTACTAGATAACCTTTTGCCAAACCCTCTAACCCATGACGTCTTTCTTGCCTCTGAAGCAGACGGCCTCACCAACACAGCTGCTGGAGAACACGGCGTGTCAACCTGTACATGAAATTTCATATTCACGTTTAACCTTCAAGTTTGCCTTCCTGACGTAGTGAGAGACACTCCCTCATATGTTTATTTCTGGTCTGCTGGCGCTGGGTTTATCGGTGGATCCATGAATATGCTTAACTGGCCTTTTATAGGAACTAGATTGACATTTGATGAATTGGCTTTTGTTTTACTTGGAACGTGAAGAATCTTTAAGGATTCGAATGATGTTGAAGGGCGTTCAAACTACATGTTCTCCAGTGATCACTGGTGCCATATCGTTGTGAATCATTTCTCTTCACTGGAAATATCTGATATGGTAATAATGGATTGGTGGGTTGATAAGCCAGTGGAATAGTGTTTTTCCGGAGCTGGTTGGTTGGTGTTCTAGTTAGCCGAGGGACTGTTAGATTGATGATGGCTGGTTGGGTTCGATGGGTAGCTGGTGGTCTTGTAGTTCAACTAATTGATGGTTGATTGATGTGTTTATCAACTGGTACTCTGAGGGGTTAGTAACGATTTAGCGAGTGATGGAATGATTGGTTGGTAATCTGATGGGTCACTGAGCTAACGATGGTTGGTGGGTTGACTGGCTGGTAATTTGGTGGACTACTGGACTGATGGTAGCTGTTAACGTGACTGGTTGACTGTAATCTGATGGCTTAGTGGATAATGATGATTGGTGGATTGATTGGCTGGTAACCTGTTGGGCCAGTGGACTAAAGGCTGATGTTGGGCTGACTGGCTGGTAATCTAATGGGCCATTGGACAAATGGTTGTAAATGGGCTGAATTGCTGGTAATCTGATGGATCACTGAGCCTGTCGGCTGACTGGCGCATGAGCTGATAAAAAGCTACGCCAGTAAATGGAAGTTTCATCAGGCGCTCCTTGACACACCGAGGAAAACACCCAGCAAATTGCTTTTCCTGCAGAGCGGCCACATCATAAGACTTACCGGTAGTGAAGCCACATATAAGACCCTTCTTAGGGAGTGTGGCCACTTGCGGAGACTTACAGTATGGCCACAAGTCCGTGTGGACTTACAGTGTGTGGCCCCATGCGGACGAATTATCTGGCTGCATCTGAACACTAACTTACATGTGGCCACATCTACCTGGTGTGGCCACAAGTAAAGACGTGTGTAGCCTCATCTGGACAGTGTGGCCAGGTACACAGACTTATAGTGTGGCTCCATAAGGATATCTACTTACATCGTGGCCACGTATGTATACTTACATTACTTGCCTCACATGAACTTTTACTTGAAATGTCAAGACAGTTACCCACCTAAAGCTCCCCCCCCAAAACCACGACCACCCCATCCATTAACAACCCCTCCAACAGTCCACGTTCGTATCCACCTCTCCCAGACTCCCACCCGGTCCTCCCACCACACAGCTGCAGGCAACAGCTTCACCAGCTGGCCCCCCAGAACCGGTTTCCCCTACCACACAGCCGCACCAGCTGGCCTTCAGTTCCCCCCACCACCACTACCACCACCACCACCACCACCACGACGCACCTGCAGGCAAGAGCCGCGCGAGCTGGTCCGTCCGATGGCTGAGAGAGAGAGAGAGAGAGAGAGAGAGAGAGAGAGAGAGAGAGAGAGAGAGAGAGAGCAGACTGACTGAAGAAAACCAATAGTGAAAAAAGGAGACCCACTCAGTTTGATAATCAAGAACGAGACAGTGAACCCTGACAGGATGATTGTGTGGGGTAAAGGGACAGGCACTGTGTGTGTGTGTGTGTGTGTGTGTGTGTGTGTGTGTGTAGGGGGACGGGGGTCATTCAATATCGGTGGCTGATGCACGGAGAAGGATGGGTCGTATGAGTCTGGCTGCTTCCATAATGTTAGTCTGGGGGTCACATATGGCTCCTGGGGCCCTGTGGTATTAATACCATGTCTGTTTAACCATGTTGATATATAAATATATATATATATATATATATATATATATATATATATATATATATATATATATTTTTTTTTTTTTTTCTTTTTTTGCTTTGTCGCTGTCTCCCGCGTTTGCGAGGTAGCGCAAGGAAACAGACGAAAGAAATGGCCCAACCCACCCCAATACAAGTGTATATACATACACGTCCACACACGCAAATATACATACCTACACAGCTTTCCATGGTTTACCCCAGACCCTTCACATGCCCTGATTCAATCCACTGACAGCACGTCAACCCCGGTATACCACATCGATCTAATTCACTCTATTCCTTGCCCTCCTTTCACCCTCCTGCATGTTCAGGCCCCGATCACACAAAATCTTTTTCACTCCATCTTTCCACCTCCAATTTGGTCTCCCACTTCTCCTCGTTCCCTCCACCTCCGACACATATATCCTCTTGGTCAATCTTTCCTCACTCATTCTCTCCATGTGCCCAAACCATTTCAAAACACCCTCTTCTGCTCTCTCAACCACGCTCTTTTTATTTCCACACATCTCTCTTGCCCTTACGTTACTTACTCGATCAAACCACCTCACACCACACATTGTCCTCAAACATCTCATTTCCAGCACATACAACCTCCTGCGCTTAACTCTATCCATAGCCCACGCCTCGCAACCATACAACATTGTTGGAACCACTATTCCTTCAAACATACCCATTTTTGCTTTCCGAGATAATGTCCTCGACTTCCACACATTCTTCAAGGCTCCCAGGATTTTCGCCCCCTCCCCCACCCTATGATCCACTTCCGCTTCCATGGTTCCATCCGCTGCCAGATCCACTCCCAGATATCTAAAACACTTTACTTCCTCCAGTTTTTCTCCATTCAAACTTACCTCCCAATTGACTTGACCCTCAACCCTACTGTACCTAATAACCTTGCTCTTATTCACATTTACTCTTAACTTTCTTCTTTCACACACTTTACCAAACTCAGTCACCAGCTTCTGCAGTTTCTCACATGAATCAGCCACCAGCGCTGTATCATCAGCGAACAACAACTGACTCACTTCCCAAGCTCTCTCATCCACAACAGACTTCATACTTGCACTCTTTCCAAAACTCTTGCATTCACCTCCCTAACAACCCCATCCATAAACAAATTAAACAACCATGGACACATCACTCACCCCTGCCGCAAACCTACATTCACTGAGAACCAATCACTTTCCTCTCTTCCTACACGCACACATGCCTTACATCCTCGATAAAAACTTTTCACTGCTCCTAACAACTTGCCTCCCACACCATATATTCTTAATACCTTCCACAGAGCATCTCTATCAACTCTATCATATGCCTTCTCCAGATCCATAAATGCTACATACAAATCCATTTGCTTTTCTAAGTATTTCTCACTTACATTCTTCAAAGCAAACACCTGATCCACACATCCTCTACCACTTCTGAAACCACACTGCTATATATATATATACATATATATATATATATATATATATATATATATATATATATATATATATATATATATATATATATATATATGTATATATATACATATATATATATTTGCGTGTGTGGACGTGTATGTATATACATGTGTATGTGGGTGGGTTGGGCCATTCTATCGTCTGTTTCCTTGCGCTACCTCGCTAACGCGGGAGACAGCGACAAAGCAAAATGAAAATAATACATAAATAAATAGTATATATATATATATATATATATATATATATATATATATATATATATATATATATATATATATATATATATATATATATATATATATATGGACAATCGCATGTTTACCAAATGGCGTCCTAGCTTCGTCTCTTCGATGTATATCAACTGACTGTTATATTTCTCTCTTGTGTCTCCCCAGATGATGTGATTATTACACGAAAGTGCACCTGGGAACTTATCATGTTTCATTTTCCCCTTGGACTCATAGGAATATATATATATATATATATATATATATATATATATATATATATATATATATATATATATATATATATATATATATATATATATATATATATACACACAAACCAAAAACCTAAACTCTCGGAGGAAATTCCCTCAACCCTGTGCCGAGCTGTAGTGTATTTACCTCCCAGAATTCCCCCTTCCTGACAGGCTCCAGACCGGCTGAAAATAGACTTCTTCAACCTCCCCCCACACCATTTACTGCCAATTTGGCGTTCCCCCTCCCATGTAAGGGCAGGTAGGGTCCCTCTCCCATCACCCAGGCGTCCAGTTAATTTCCCCCTCCAGCTTTGTGTTACTTCCACACTCGCAATGTATCCTGGACTATAGCTAGTGCTTTTCTTTTTAATTTTTTTTCTTCGTGATCCCCAAACGCAGCCTTACTGTAGTTTCCCCAGAATGGGCTCTCTCTCTCTCTCTCTCTCTCTCTCTCTCTCTCTCTCTCTCTCTCTCTCTCTCTCTCTCTCTCTCTCTCTCTCTCAAGGTAAAGAAAAACACTACAAAGTTCGTTTTGATGATAAAGTAAACCACTGAGGTGTGAAGGGGAACAAACTCGTGAGAAATGATGCAAATATTGGCAAAAAGAAAATGGTGTGTATGATGTTAAGGTGTAATAAAGTCAGACAAAGAAAAATTAAGTAATTTAGAGAAAATATAGGCTAGGAAGTTCAAAAGAAGGTAGAGTTAAAAACAGAGTAAAATCCATTTTCTCAGTGATGTCGTAATATTTTCACATGTTCATTGAACACACACACACACACACACACACACACACACACACACACACACATACACACACACACACACATCACTGTATGAACTTTGGTCTCAGCCAGTGGACGTGGCCAGCTTCATGAGTGCTGCACGAACCTATGAAGATAGATGGGACTATTGCCATGTCCAAAAAACCCTCAGGACGAAGGCGACGAATAGCTAAGAGAGCGCCTCAATCAGGCAGAACTGGGTATCCAGTGTCTGGATGGAGAAGGGCGACCATTGAGTGTGATGGCTCAAGCAACATCCTGAGTCTTTAAATTAAGCTTAAGATGATAGGATGAAAAGTTGATATAAATTTCCTTTTTTGGAAACGTCTTTCTAATCTTACCACACTAGTGTATGAGGTTCAGATCTATCACCCTATCGTAAACAATCATGAAAGGATCCACTGATTTGTTGATGTGTGTCTTTCATTGTATTCTTTTTGTATATATAGGTATGTGTGTGCGTGTGTGTGTCTGTGTCCATATCTATGCAATTTAAGTAGCATCTTATTTTAACTTTTTCCTCATAAATATGCCGTTATCGTAATACTCTGTGCAATGTTGAAGAGAAATATTTCCTTTTATATATATATATATATATATATATATATATATATATATATATATATATATATATATATATATATATATATATGGGCTATGGATAGAGTTGTGCGCAGGAGGGAGGATGTGCTCGAAATGAGATGTTTGAGGACAATATGTGGTGTGAAGTGGTTTGATCGAGTAAGTAATGTAAGGGTAAGAGAGATGTGTGGAAATAAGAAGAGTGTGGTTGAGAGAGCAGAAGAGGGTGTTTTGAAATGGTTTGGTCACATGGAGAGAATGAGTGAGGAAAGATTGACCAAGAGGATATATGTGTCAGAGGTGGAGGGAACGAGAAGTGGGAGACCAAATTGGAGGTGGAAAGATGGAGTGAAAAAGATTTTGAGTGATCGGGGCCTGAACATGCAGGAGGGTGAAAGTCGTGCAAGGAATAGAGTCAATTGAAACGATGTGGTATACCGGGGTCGACGAGCTGTCAATGGATTGAACCAGGGCATGTGAAGCGTCTGGGGTAAACCATGGAAAGTTCTGTTGGGCCTGGATGTGGAAAGGGAGCTGTGGTTTCGGTGCATTATTGCATGACAGCTAGAGACTGAGTGTGAACGAATGGGGCCTTTGTTGTCTTTTCCTAGCGCTACCTCGCACACATGAGAGGGGAGGGGGTTGTTATTCCATGTGTGGCGAGGTGGCGATGGGAATAAATAAAGGCAGACGGTATGAATTATGTACATATGTATATATGTATATGTCTGTGTGTGTATATATATGTGTACATTGAGATGTATAGGTATGTATATTTGCGTGTGTGGACGTGTATGTATATACATGTGTATGTGGGTGGGTTGGGTCATTCTTTCGTCTGTTTCCTTGCCCTACCTCGCTAACGCTTGAGACAGCGACAAAGCAAAATAATAATGATAATAATAAATAAAGAAAATTTTTTGATAATTGGTCACGATTCTAATAGTCAAAGCTTCACCAGTTTGCTTAAGAAAATTGCAAGACTGAAATAAATAGCAGTATAACACTTTCAGACGTTATTTAACCAGCTCACAAAGTCTGACAAATGTAACAGTAGAGTACAGAGTTGGTAGCAAAGAAGATGGACTTGTCATACACATATATCTAACTCCAGGCAGCAAGAGTACTTTTATAATACGTTATGTTCGTCCGTTTTATCATTCATGAATTCACACTGAGTACATGAAACAAAGCTTTGTCTTTTCCTAAGCTTGGTGTGGTAGTGGAGGGGATCTAGGTGTATTTGCATCGCGTCTGTGTACCCGACGTAAGCAATGCTTTTAGAATAAAGAGAGTGAAGAAGTCTATTTGGCTACACCTGTTTCTCGCCGCTGGTTTACCTTCTTCTTCTTGTAGTGTGTTGGGAAATAGTAATTTTGGAGACAGAGGAGATCGAGGAGACTGGAGCATTTGGGAGATTGGAGATATGGTTCTTGATGGAGAGAGAGAGAGAGAGAGAGAGAGAGAGAGAGAGAGAGAGAGAGAGAGAGAGAGAGAGAGAGAGAGAGAGAGAGAGAGAGAGAGGGTGGTTCAATCTCCCTCAAAACACCGCCAGCACCACAGTGACCCAAATAGGTCAATGGGTGTCCTGATGAAGGTTACCCAAATAGGGTTACAAACCTCTTTTGGCTCCCCGGGGCCGAACTAACAAAGCCAAACGTAAACAGGGGTTCGTATCTCGCATTTACACAGTCCTCGACTAACCTGCTATTTGGTTTCATTAAGCCAGATGGTCTGCTGTGGATGGAAGACCCATGAGAATACTTGGCCCGCTCTAGTTTGCCCTGAGGGTCTTAACCTTAAAGAAATGGTCTTCAAGACCGCAGTTTACGTTCCTGGTTTATGTATCTGCTGGAGTGAGGATGTGGTCAGGGTTACGGAGAATGGCACAGGAGCAGCGCAGCTGGGGTGTAAACACTCCTTGCACATGTCCAAATGAGGTACGCTTGGGAAAATGTGAGGGGAAATAATATTATAAATTCCAGTTTAAACTTCGGAGATGGAACGCATTCGAGTTTTAAGAGCGCTCGCCTGAATTATATATATATATATATATATATATATATATATATATATATATATATATATATATATATATATATATATATATATTTCACTTGAAAGTCTCCTTGGGATATTTTGGGGGAACGTTCAACACATTCCTGCCAAGTTGATGCTAAATGTTTGAGTACATCAGGCCAGAAAGCCTGGATAGTATTGATTGTCTGCCAGTGGAAGGCAGGTTAGATATCAATGATGAATTAGCAAGGATGAAAGCTGTATGCAGAGAGTCGAGAGCAAGGATGAATCTATTGTCTTTTCAGCCGTGAAATTGGTTATCCTCTCTCTCTCTCTCTCTCTCTCTCTCTCTCTCTCTCTCTCTCTCTCTCTCTCTCTCTCTCTCTCTCTCTCCTAAAGTCGTCACACGGATATTCATTCCCCCCCCCAAAAAAAAAATATATATCACGGCGACCCTCCACTTGGGGTTTCGAGTACTCTCGACACACACGTCTATGTGTCGTGTTGCTGTGTATGCACATCACGGCTGGATCCTCATTTTTGAATATTTCACATCCAACCAGGTCTTCCCCTGGCGACACCGCTGGGTAAGCCAAGGAATGCAGGATATATCAAACACTCCCTCAAACTGCTCCTTGTATATATATGTGGGTCCTGCTCCACAAGCTATGAACCACTGTCTACGGACGCGTATGGGAATAACATGTCAAAATGATACAATTGTCATGCAAGACTGTGCATCTAAAAGTTCCTTGACCATTATCATGCGCAACGAAAAGAACATATTTACGTGAAAACTACGTTATACCCACCACCGAGGAATAAATTACGGGAAGGGAAGAACGAAAAGTTTTACCGCATCAGATATTCAGCAGATGTCTTACATGACTTTCCTCATGAATATATTGCAATGAGTGTCAAGAGTGTTTTGCTCTGTGATGATATTCACGGGGGTTTTACAGAACGTTCACAGGGAATGTACGTCAATGGAATGGATCGCGCTGGACTTTAACCGACGTGCGTGCTGTGGCAAGGGTAACCTGCTGCTGGAAGGTGGTCTGGTCGATTGGGAGACGGTCTCGTGGCCTGGAAGATGGTCTCGTGGCCTGGAAGATGGTCTTGTGGCCTGGAAGACGGTGTCGTGGCCTGGAAGATGATCTCGGCCAGGAAGACTGTCTCGTCGCCTGAAGGATGGACTCGTGGCCTGGAAGATGGTCTCGTGGCCTGGAAGATGGTCTCGTGGCCTGGAAGATGGTCTCGTGGCCTAGAAGATGGTCTCGTGGCCTGGAAGATGGTCTCGTCGCCTTGAAGATGGTCTCGTGGCCTGGAAGATGGTCTCGTGGCCTGGAAGATGGTCTCGTGGCCTGGAAGATGATCTCGTCGCCTGGAAGATGGTCTCGTGGCCTGGAAGATGGTCTCGTGGCCTGGAAGATGGTCTCGTGGCCTGGAAGATGGTCTCGTGGCCTGGAAGATGGTCTCGTGGTCTGGAAGATGGTCTCGTCGCCTTGAAGATTGTCTCGTGGCCTGGAAGATGGTCTCGTGGCCTGGAAGATGGTCTCGTGGCCTCGCACCAACTTGGTCATCTACCGACGTTGGTGTCGCTAACGTTTTCTCCCCCTCGTGAAGGGGCCCCAGGCCGCCATATTGCTCTTCTTTACGGCTATCCTCCAAGCCGGACGCGAAGTGGGAGAGGGACGGGAAAGAGAGACCTGAGGAGGTAGCGAGAGACGCACCTAGGAAAAAGGGACCCAGAGACGAGAGAGAGAGAGAGAGAGAGAGAGAGAGAGAGAGAGAGAGAGAGAGAGAGAGAGAGAGAGAGAGAGAGAGAGAGAGAGAGCTGGGGACACAGCGGGTACAAAACAAGAATATGAGGTCCAGAGAGATCGAGAGGGAAATGGAGTGGAAGGGGCTTTGCGACTCGAAGAGGATTCTCGCCGTGACGTGAACCAGCAAGGAAGAGCAAGGAAGAAAGGAGAAGAAGAAGAAGAAGAAGAAGAAGAAGAAGAAGAAGAAGAAGAAGGAAGAAGGAGAAGGAAGAAAAAGAAGAAGAAGTAGAAGAAGAAGAAGAAGAAGAAGAAGAAGAAGAAGAAGAAGGAGAAGAAGAAGAAGGAAGAGGAAGAAGGAAGAAGAAGAAGAAGGAAGAAGAAGAAGGAAGAAGAAGAAGAAGGAAGGAGAAGGAAGAAAAAGAAGAAGTAGAAGAAGAAGAAGAAGAAGAAGAAGAAGAAGAAGAAGAAGAAGAAGGAAGAGGAAGAAGGAAGAAGAAGAAGGAGGAAGAAGATGAAGGAAGAAGAGAAGAAGAAGAAGAAGAGAGAACATGTGAGACGAAAGAGAAATACGAAAACCAGGGGACAGTGTGAGTAGTTATTACCGCTACACCCAAGCCTTCAGGATCGTTATTCCTTCCATTGTTATGATGCAAAGTAACACGCTGCCTCACCCTGTGTTACGTACGTGTAATCACGATTATAAAACATTTGTAAGATTAATCTCTAAAAGTTGTATTAAATCGCAGACAAAATGACAGTGAGCCAACATTTCCAGCGTGAGTGTGAAAGAATTATAACTTTGCAGACACGGGGCAAAACTCGCATTGTTTACGCTAAATTAAACCTGGGTGTGAACACAAAAAATTTCAGGAAAACTCTGCTGAATTATGAGTTTTAGCTCAAAATAACTCCATAAACAGTCATAGAGGAAAAAATGTATTCATTTTTTTTTCTCTGTGTCTTTGGTTCGTCAGAGTTTTTTTTTTATACTTGATGTGATCAGCAGGGAACACAACTGCTTTATATTTGGAAGTGATGACTGATGTAAGAAGACTGGGAGCTGGGTATTGAGGATGTCACTCCTGCCCACTGTTGGCGAATATTCTCTCATATTCTGTCTATCTGTCTGTTTGTCTTTCTGTATCTGTCTCTGTCTCTCTGTCCGTGTGTCTGTCTGTCTGTCTGTCTGTCTCTCTCTCTCTCTGTCTCTCTCTCTCTCTCTCTCTCTCTCTCTCTCTCTCTCTCTCTCTCTCTCTCTCTCTCTCTCTCTCTCTCTCTCTCTTTCTCTTTCTGTATCTATCTCTGTCTCTGTCTCTCTCTCTCTCTCTCTCTCTCTCTCTCTCTCTCTCTCTCTCTCTCTCTCTCTCTCTCTCTCGGATACTAGTTAGGGTTTAAAAGCACTTCATGAGCAATGCTGAGGGGTATAGAAACCTATGAACTACGTATCTCGAGAGGCTGAAGGAATTCTAACCCTGCAGAGTGGGAAAATGGAGAGAGAGAGAGAGAGAGAGAGAGAGAGAGAGAGAGAGAGAGAGAGAGAGAGAGAGAGAGAGAGAGAGAGAGAGAGATTGACGAATGGCAACAACTTCAAGTGGTGAAAGACAAAGATATGAACTTGAAAGATTCTCAGCAAGGAAACTGGAAATATGGTCGAAGTAATTCCCAGATGAACCCCAAAACTGACCATAATTCTATGAGCGTAGAGGTAAAAAGAAACTATTACTCACAGTGCAAGACGTGCAGGGAACGCTACGCGCTCACTCTGACTGGCAGAACTTCGTCGAAGGTGTTCAGAGAAATGTACTTCGTCTCAACAAACAATTATTCTCATTTTGACGTCCACGGGATATCTCAACAGGCAAGAATGTGGTCATTACGAGAGGAACTTATGAAAAGTATATTGAAGGCCAAGGGTAGAGGGAAGAATGTAAAGAACTTTTAGAAAGGAGGAAAACAACCGTAGTTTCTATTAATACGAAAAAGAAGAAATAACTTAGAGGATCTGTAACAAAGAGGGAAAAAAGGAGGACCTACAAATAAAACGAAAGGAAGGATACGTAGAAAAAGTGTAATATAGATGATAATGATAAACGATAGCTTTTACATTTAAAAACCGATCATTTAATATGGCCCCTGTATGCCTGACAAGTATCAAGTGGGATAATAGATTTAACAAATATAATATCGAAACCAAGTTTAGGTTGCGTATTATGAACAATGCAGACGACCAAATGAAACACAATGATCCACTGTGATGTCCAATATTCCTTACCTTACCTCCCTGCCCCAAGAGCCCTTTCTATCCTTATGAGGCGTCTGCAGCACTCAGGAAGCAGGTCACGTCCGCAGGTCATAAAGTATTGTGATGATGTGAGTGCGTCTGCGCGCAGAAAGTGCAGTGCAAATATATAGCAAGTGCTGTGTCTTCTTTATGGTAGTTGCATCGTGGGCATGAAGGGTATTGGTGTATTTTGACAAGGTGGTTGCAGTGTTGTAGTGATGGAAAATGTCCACAGCACAAGCGGGAGAGTGTGACTCGTGTTTGTCTGGAGAGTGTGATTTCCAATGTGTTATATATATTCCCTTCCTTTCCTATCATACTATTCACCATTTCCCGCGTCAGCGAGGTAGCGTTAAGAACAAAGGACTGGGCCTTTGAGGGAATATCCTCACCTGTCCCCTTCTCTGTTCCTTCTTTTGGAAAATAAAAAAAATAAAGAGAGGGGAGGATTTCCAGCCACCCGCTCCCTCCCCTTTTAGTCGCCTTCTACGACACGCAGGGAATACGTGGGAAGTATTCTTTCTCCCCTATCCCCAAGGATATATATATATATATATATATATATATATATATATATATATATATATATATATATATATATATATATATATATATATATATATAATTTTTTTTTTTTTTTTTTTTTTATACTTTGTCGCTGTCTCCCGCGTTTGCGAGGTAGCGCAAGGAAACAGACGAAAGAAATGCCCCCCCCCCCCATACACATGTACATACACACGTCCACACACGCAAATATACATACCTACACAGCTTTCCATGGTTTACCCCAGACGCTTCACATGCCTTGATTCAATCCACTGACAGCACGTCAACCCCTGTATACCACATCGCTCCAATTCACTCTATTCCTTGCCCTCCTTTCACCTTCCTGCATGTTCAGGCCCCGATCACACAAAATCTTTTTCACTCCATCTTTCCACCTCCAATTTGGTCTCCCTCTTCTCCTCGTTCCCTCCACCTCCGACACATATATCCTCTTGGTCAATCTTTCCTCACTCATTCTCTCCATGTGCCCAAACCATTTCAAAACACCCTCTTCTGCTCTCTCAACCACGCTCTTTTTATTTCCACACATCTCTCTTACCCTTACGTTACTTACTCGATCAAACCACCTCACACCACACATTGTCCTCAAACATCTCATTTCCAGCACATCCATCCTCCTGCGCACAACTCTATCCATAGCCCACGCCTCGCAACCATACAACATTGTTGGAACCACTATTCCTTCAAACATACCCATTTTTGCTTTCCGAGATAATGTTCTCGACTTCCACACATTCTTCAAGGCTCCCAGAATTTTCGCCCCCTCCCCCACCCTATGATCCACTTCCGCTTCCATAGTTCCATCCGCTGCCAGATCCACTCCCAGATGTCTAAAACACTTCATATATATATATATATATATGTATATATATATATATATATATATATATATATATATATATATATATATATATATATATATATATTTTTTTTTTTTTTTTTTTTTTTTTTCATACTATTCGCTATTTCCCGCGATAGCGAGGTAGCATTAAGAACAGAGGACTGGGCCTTTGAGGGAATATCCTCACCTGGACCTCTTCTCTGTTCCTTCTTTTGGAAAATTAAAAAAAAAAATATATATATATATATATATATATATATATATATATATATATATATATATATATGAACATTAAGAAGGCTTTTCCACCCCTTACACTCCCCCCGCCAACTACAGCCGACAGCCGACAGGAAAAGATTGGAAAAACAAATCATGCATTTGTGATGTAAGCCTGCATAGATTGGAACAAAATAAAACAAAAGAGAAGAATTCTATCATAAAATCTTACTATGACCTCCTCTACGCTGCAGTATATTCTTTGGGTCCGAACTGAGAAAAGTAACCCCCCCCTTCTCTCTCTCTCTCTCTCTCTCTCTCTCTCTCTCTCTCTCTCTCTCTCTCTCTCTCTCTCTCTCTCTCTCTCTCTCTTCATTCAGCAAATTCTTGAACTGATGAAAATTGATGTAATCGGGTTGTGAAGATATATATCATTGTCAATGTATTACTATCGTTTGACGAGAACAGTCCAATGTTCAACACATCTATTTACAAAGAAACTTTCCCCCATGTCAGTGTTACTTGTTTTAACTTTATCTTTCTTCCAATTGTCCTTGTAACTGAATTTTTTTTCTTATTTCAAAAAAAAGTTTACCATTGAATACTTATTCAAGTTCAATGAAATATTCGAAAGCTTAGATTAGGTCACGGCAAAGTATACGCTTTTTAAGACAACACAAATCTACTTTCATGGCTTCTCAATGCGTCAGATTTGTCAGTGATAGAATCAGTTTTTGTCGTTCGTCATTGTACTTATTCCATCCAGGTTGTCCTCACCATTCTGGTAGTCTGTGGTTTTGCTAAAGGTTTAACATGATTTTAGTTGATGTTTGCAACTATGCAACCCAGAGCAAACGAGAGAGAGAGAGAGAGAGAGAGAGAGAGAGAGAGAGAGAGAGAGAGAGAGAGAGAGAGAGAATTGTCGCGCAAGAATGTTTACTAAACATTTGCATGAGAAAATTGAAAGAAAATATGTGTACCACATTTTTACATATCGTATTTGGGGAACAAATATGAGAAAGGAAGGTCGGGCAGTTTTGCCACCATCAAAATATACAACAGACCTTTTACAAAACACATGTCATGAATACATATGCGTTACTGGATTGTTTGTAAGCTATGAGCAACCTCTTTCACCAAACAATTTAATGTATATGCACGTATATATACAGGACTGGGAGAGGCGGTAAAACCTATGCTCAGTGAACCTTCCAATAGCTGGTAGGGACTTGATGTGGGTGAGGGTCATAAGGCAAAGTCACCCTAACTTGACCCAAGGTTGAGTACAATGTGCCACAAATGCTGTGCAAGTCACGATATTGCGCTGGATCTTTACGGAACACGCGCTGGGGGTAAGGAATATTAGGTGCGAGGAAGACAGACGAAGGAGCTGTGAATATTTAGATAAAGTGACTCACTTGCATAGCGTTCAGGGAAGTGAGGTATCCCTGCGCCTCAAGATCGGTCTAGTAATGATTTAGAAAAGACGAAACAAGTTACTAATGAGTTAGGATCTCGTATCCTTGAGAGAGTGATTGGAATAGTGACACCCTCATCTGGTATTGTCTATGTCCTTCGGTCTGTCTGTCTGACTGACTTCTGTCTGCCTATCTTTCTGTCTGTATAGTCTGTCTGTCTGTCTGTCAGTTTGTCTCTCATTCTTATATCTTTTTCTTTTCCACAACTATTTAGTGAATGTTTTTTTTTCTTTTAATCCAGTGGCTACATTGTTTTTTGGTCGTTTCCGTCTCCTAAATCATCCCTTTATTGCATTATGAGAAGTAATGTAATTTACCTTCAGGACTGAGGAGTTCCTTCAGGTCACTACAAATACATTTATTCTCTTGTGATTGTGTATGCAGCGCATACTTGGGACCCGGCACTGTATATTTCAGTTCCAAGCATCTCATATCCTGAATCTATTCGCAAGTAAATTTGCTCGGTAATGGAGATGATATTGCCCGAGTATTTTTACATGTTCCTTATTGCACATGCCCGGCTCATATCTCTTGCTCGAGAGAACCGATGCTCACAGGCCTCTGAGTCGCTGTGCACCATGTTCATGGATATCTATAAGAGAGAGAAAGAGAGAGCGAGAAAGAGGGAGGAAGCGAAAACCTGGGCCTGTGAAAAATGCGTTTGAGACATTTGCCTGCCACTCACGAGGAAACACGACAAGCAACTGGAGAATAGAAATGTTGGGACGAGATTTATTCAGCGTAGTTTATCGATGAGGATAGAAAAAAATTGGTGAAAGAAAATGGAGAAAAGTTTAGGAATATCAGTATACGTGACGAAACATTTATGAGAAATTAGATCATTTTGGCAACTTCGCATTTCTTCATAAGCGTGTATAGGACCGTCAGTCTTTGCGAGAGAACGGGAAAGGTGCGGTGTTATGCTGACGTGTGTGTCGAGGAACCTTAGTGAAATGAATGGCTGATCTTGTCACCTTATACTAGCCTACGGCTAAGGAGGCTCCTCTCGTCCACTGAAGTAACCTCAGGTTACCCTACTACCGGAGAGAGGATGACATCCGGCTATTACATGAAGAAGCGCTACACACACACACACACACACACACTGGGGGATGGTCAAGAGAAAGGCGCTAGACGAAGTGAGGGTGAAACGAGGTGCTTGTCATCCAGGGTGTTGTAGGTGGAGGATTTGTAGTATGTTGTAGGCTTCAGGATGATCATCATTTGAGAAGAGATTAGGATGAGAAGCATTACATATGGAAATAGATATACAGATATTAGCATATGTTTTGGAGGCGAAAAAGATAAAGTAAAGGGAGTCAAGTTGTTCGCTGGTTACTTGGGATATATTCTTATTAACTGCTAGGGTCATTAAGACCATCAGGATCAAGTTTTAAACACGAACTGAAAAGTCTTCAACACCTTCATCAGTTGTTGAACATAATCTAAAGATCACATACACTCACTACTACGTATGATCTACTGAGATTGATACATGATACAGAGATCATTATACATTTCTGGGTTTCATTACCATCAAAATCTCCAAGTCCTGTGAGGAAAAGAAATATCATATCATATACACAATAGTCAGTTTTTGCAAATATTTTCTCGACATGGTCAAAGAACCTCTCTTAACCCACGTACGTGGCACAATAGCAGTAATAATTTCAAATTAAAATTGCACTAGGGTTTTTTTTAAAGCACTTGATTTAATTATATACTGCACTTATAACTTCAGCTCATTTACATTTGAAAAGAAAACATAAATTAATTTTAGGCCGGTAGGGAGTTCTGTATATTTTATCATTCGCAAGGAAAACTTGGCTTATTACTTAGCTGCAGGCATACTTAAATAATTCTTTGTGTCCCAAGTCTCTCTCTCTCTCTCTCTCTCTCTCTCTCTCTCTCTCTCTCTCTCTCTCTCTCTCTCTCTCTCTATTTACATTTTTTTTCCTACAGCTACGAAATGACTTGCCACAGTGCCCTTAATCTTACCCAATATTCTATTGAGAACTGAATCGCATACCAACCATCAACTTTTCCTGTTCGAGAGGGACATATCGTCAAGCATATGTTGCGTCCTGAAGAGCAGTACAGAATCGAGAAATGTCTCATCGTTCGCTGGAATGCTTCGCCAGATAAAATTTTTTTTTCGATGGAAGATATGATAGAAATGGAAAAAAAAATGACTCGTCTAAGTTTCAATCACATACTTGCCAAAGCTTCCTATTCAACCAGGCTCTCAAAGCATGTGGCAAAAGACTTTATCGTACACTGTGTCTCGCGTCGATGGCTCCTTCATGGTTAACACACTCTCGTTCGTCCTGTGAAGGTGACCTGAACCCTTAAGTTCGATGACTTAAATGGTCGTACTAAATGTACTCTAAGGGTTCCTACTACTTTGACATATGTGCGCTGAGATGTCTTTGGTTCGTTGAAATGTGCGCTGGACATTGAATCAAGAAATAGATAAAGCATATATGTTTCACGGAGACAATCCACCTCATCAGGTGCAAACACTTCACAAAGTTTTTTGAATCTCAACACCACCACAAAAATTCTGTCTCTCTTGTGGTGGTTTTGGGATCAAAAAAAGAATCTGTGAATTATTTGCACTTCATGAGGTGGGCAGGTTATCTTCGTGAATCATGGAATGATACATGTACCGAAAAATTACATGGTATGTAAAATTATCTGAACTACTGAATTGCGATTTCGCCTTCATAGATGTCATCACGAACTAGTGTGCATTACACATGACAGCTAGAGACTGTGTCCTTTGTTGTCTTTTCCTAGCGCTACCTCGCGCGTGCGCGCGCGGGGGGAGGGGGGTGCTGTTTCATGTGTGGCGGGGTAGCGACGAAAAAGGATGAAGGCAGCAAGTGTGAATGTGTACATAGGTATACATGTATATGCCTGTGAATGTATATGTATGAGTACGTTAAAGTGTATAGGTATGTATATGTGCGTGTGTAGGCGTTTATGTATATACATGTGTATGTGGGTGGGATAGGCCATTCTTTCGTCTGTTTCCTTGCGCTACCTCGCTAACGAGGGAGACAACGACTAAGTATAATAAGTAAATAAGAGGGGCAAGTATGAAGTCTGTTGGGGATGAGAGAGCTTGGGAAGTGAGTCAATTGTTGTTCGCTGATGATACAGCGCTGGTGGCTGATTCATGTGAGAAACTGCAGAAGCTGGTGACTGAGTTTGGAAAAGTGTGTGGAAGAAGAAAGTTAAGAGTAAATGTGAATAAGAGCAAGGTTATTAGGTACAGTAGGGTTGAGGGTCAAGTCAATTGGGAGGTGAGTTTGAATGGAGAAAAACTGGAGGAAGTGAAGTGTTTTAGATATCTGGGAGTGGATCTGGCAGCGGATGGAACCATGGAAGCGGAAGTGGATCATAGGGTGGGGGAGGGGGCGAAAATCCTGGGGGCCTTGAAGAATGTGTGGAAGTCGAGAACATTATCTCGGAAAGCAAAAATGGGTATGTTTGAAGGAATAGTGGTTCCAACAATGTTGTATGGTTGCGAGGCGTGGGCTATGGATAGAGTTGTGCGCAGGAGGATGGATGTGCTGGAAATGAGATGTTTGAGGACAATGTGTGGTGTGAGGTGGTTTGATCGAGTGAGTAACGTAAGGGTAAGAGAGATGTGTGGAAATAAAAAGAGCGTGGTTGAGAGAGCAGAAGAGGGTGTTTTGAAGTGGTTTGGGCACATGGAGAGGATGAGTGAGGAAAGATTGACCAAGAGGATATATGTGTCGGAGGTGGAGGGAACAAGGAGAAGAGGGAGACCAAATTGGAGGTGGAAAGATGGAGTGAAAAAGATTTTGTGTGATCGGGGCCTGAGCATGCAGGAGGGTGAAAGGAGGGCAAGGAATAGAGTGAATTGGAGCGATGTGGTATACCGGGGTTGACGTGCTGTCAGTGGATTGAAGCAGGGCATGTGAAGCGTCTGGGGTAAACCATGGAAAGCTGTGTAGGTATGTATATTTGCGTGTGTGGACGTATGTATATACATGTGTATGGGGGGGGTTGGGCCATTTCTTTCGTCTGTTTCCTTGCGCTACCTCGCAAACGCGGGAGACAGCGACAAAGCATAATAAAAAAAAATAAAATATATATATATATATATATATATATATATATATATATATATATATATATATATATATATATATATTCTGTTTCTATGAGTTATGTTTATTCAGGTCATTACCTGTATATATTTACCCTGTGGTTCTGTGTGCACAAGATATGAGGATCTTCCCTCTTCATATGTATGATTATTAGATATCAATTTGCATGAATATATCCCAGTATGAATTTGCTGCGCGATGCAAATGATATTGCTTGAGCATCTTTTATGGCTTCTTGTTGCAATAGATTGCGTCGTATCTTTACCTCGGCAAATGATGGTCATAGTAGTATTTGCGAAGGGGTGCATTACGCTGAGTATGGTCATCATCGGGAATGTTTATTGGAGAAAAAATATTCCATGCGGTCGAAAGGATGTGAAGCGGACATTTATCCCAACAAATACCAAAAGGAAAAAGAAAAAAAAACAAATGGGGTAAATTGGGTAACGTATTAGGCGAGATGGTGGAGGCACTAGAGCTGTTGTCTATCGCTTAACATGGGACAAATATTCTACCCAGACAGGTGGAAAACGTTGCCATGTTATGGCATGCAATATCTATTCAAAGTTTATTCTGACTATGAATATATATGAAACATTAGATTTTTGAAACGTGAAAAAAAAAGTCTTGTCCCCTTTTTAAAAGCCTCAACACGACCGTGGGAAATGGAAATATTTCCGTTTCTGGGAAAAAAGGGAGAAAAAAAACATATACCTGGCTTGAGATATTGTGTTTGGCAACACCTTGTGACCACGTCTCACACACTACCTTACCCCTAGGATGAAGACTCTGTTTTACGGGCCCTGCCTTTGCCTGAAGGGGACCCAGGCCACTATATTGCTATTGTTTATGGAGGTTTTACTGGCGGGGTGGTATGAAGTAGGGTCGGAGCGAAGTGGGGATAGCATGGCTAAAAGGGGTGAGAAGTGGGTGTTCAAAGACTCTGTTCAGGGTAAGGAAGCTTGACAGAAAGGTCATGTGGGGTGTTCAGACCTGCTCTCAGGAAGTGACTTGGGATTTGTCTTTGTGTGTGTGTGTGTGTGTTAACTGAGACAGTGCAGGAAAATGAACGCTTGAGTCAAGGCCAACTCATTTATGTCATCAATACATACATACCCTAGTCGAAGCCAGGTATCTAGTCGATCGAACCGCTCCTTAGAGAGGATGAACAGCTGGGTTGAGTGCAGATCAAATGCCTATGCGGTCTCGAAGCCCGGCGAGCCCTAAATGTGTCAGAGTCAGTGGCTTTAATTGCTACACCACGAAGGGCCATTAAATTCTTGTTGTTTTGATACACTTGGGGCACGATGACATCCATGTGTGTTGTGTGTGTGTGTGTGTGTGTGTGTGTGTGTGTGTGTGTGTGTGTGTGTAAAAATTCTCAAAATGACAGGTCATTCTCGGAGCAACATTGGCACTGGTCTGATCTTTATGTGACTGGGAGTATGGATGCCTTTAGACGGAGGTGCGTGTTGTGGAAAGTGTGAATAGAGGAAGGTACCATTAAGACGGTGAGGCTAGATATATCTTGAGTCTTAAACGAGGAGATGCAGAGTATAGGATGAAAGAAAGGATCCATCAGTATCGTACATGGCTTGGGTTAAGAGTATCATGTGGGAAGTCAAAAGACCCTGTTTTTCATCCACGTATATAAAATCATTTTCCTTTTGCAGAATTTGGCCTTCTTGCCCTCCGGCTGCTTGTTGGACTTGGGATCCGAACCCCCGGCTTTGGAAAATCAATTCCCACAACAGGTGCGCGGCTGCATGACCCAGATCCTCCCCACGGAAATAGAAAGGGAGGGAACGACGGTCGAATTAAAGTTATATTCCTTTGCAATTTTTCATCCAAGTATCGAGACGTCAAACAAATGCACCAATCCAGTGGGGTGTCTGGATTACCTACAGGTGATGAGGTTTAATCTGAGTGTAACATGAGGTCAGGATAACCATACAATGGTCTGTGAGGCTTAACTATGGATGATGGGCAATTAATGGTTTAGGTGCATTATGCATAACAGGTGGATGTGAGCAAGTGCGGCCGCCGTTGCTCTTCTGTTCCTGGCACTACCCCCACAAAGATGGGAAACAGCGAGGAAGTATACGTGAAAAGAAAGAGATGGACAGAAGTGGTCTCTGATATACATAGTTGTACGCTACCAATTATTTCAAGGAACTTCACATCGATGTGTTTTATCAAAATGATATAAAACATTTCTATCTCTTTCTGAACATATCACAGCTATCTTTTTATCTTCGTGAGAGAATGGCAACATGAGTCGTTATTTTTTAAGCGAAAATGTTTGTCAAGTGGAATGCATTTTAGGAGAAAACATTTCATACTAGAAAATGGAAAGAAAGTGATAATGGTAATTAGAAATCATATAAACAATCGAATTATAAGTAATGTTAACAATAATCACCATGATATTAATATTACTGCTACTGCTATTACTACTATTATTGCTACTACTACTACTACTACTATTACTACTACTACTACTACTACTGTTCCTACTACTGCTACTATACTGCTAGTTTTCCTACTACTACCACTACTATTACTACTACTATTACTACTACTACTGCTACTACTACTATCATTCCTACCATTACCACTACTACTACATTTACTATTATTGCTACTACTATTAATAATAATAATAATAATAATGATAATAATAATAATGATAATGATAATAATAATGATAATAATAATAATAATAATAATGATAATAATGGTAATAATGATAATAATGATATTATTCCACATCCCCAAAAGTCAAAATTATTCCTCGTCATCTGGACTGACTTGGAAACAGACTTGAAAATGCTCATCATAATTTTATTTCCAGAAGAGATAACGTGCGTTGGTCGGAACCTCGACTTGTCATGAGAAACGCGTATGTATTTTGTGCCTGGGAATGCCTCCTGCAACATACATTTCTTCTCTTGTTCTTAAAGATATGTTGGTATGGTCCTAACATTTGATATATCAACGATATTCATTATTCATTCTTCATTGTTGTTTGTGGCCATTCTTTATCAGCAGTGTGAAATTATGTGTCACGGATTCTCAGCGTTTGGGTTAGATAGCTTGCCTTAAAAAAGTTAGAAGTTCGAATGTCTTTTGAACACATTAAAGTAGGGTTATAGTTCGAGGTGTAGAGAAAGACATTTCGTAAGGAGTTTTCGTGAGGAAATTCGTAAGGCGTGCAACTACAGAGGCTAGAGTAACCGTTGGTCCTATGTGCGTCTCTGTGGTCGTAATGTTCAGCGGTTCCTAGGTCCTCCTTCTCAGCGCACATTCTTGCCAGCGTCCGTCCTTAGGATCCTGACCGCCCTAGGGTCCTTAAGGATCTGGATATTACAGTTCTGGGTCCTGCTGGCTCATATGTTTTGCCACCTGCCACACTTCTCGCCTCCACCAGCAGGACTAACGAGGAACTTGACGGGAGATGGCAGTAGTAAACTGTCGCAGACGGACCTCCCCGTCTCCCTCTCTTCTTACTCCTGTCTCCTTTGCCATCTCACCTCCCCTCTATGCCTCTTCTCCCTCTGTTCCCCTCTTCTCTGCCGCCCTCTCAACGCCCACTCTCCCAAGGGAGAGGCTGGTAGTTGAGTGTCACAGATGGACCTGACCTGTTCCTTTTGTCTCCTAATCTTCTCATTCCTGTCTCCTTTTCCATCTTTCTTCATTTCTCTACTTTTTCTCCTTCCTTCTCCCTCTTCTCCCCTGCTTTCTCAATCCCCACTCTCTCATCCTCCCTCTCTTCTTCTCTCTCCTTCCTCTGCCTGTGGCTCTCCTATAACCTTCCTTATTACTCCTCACTTGCAATCAGACCTACTTTCTCCTTCTTCCCTCATCCCACAGTCATTCCCTCTACTCTCTCCACCCGGTAACTTTTCTCTCTTGTCCCCACCTCCTCTTCCTCACCAGAGGCAACAGTTGAGGTCAAACCCATCACATGTCCAAGCAGGAGTAGTATCTACCTCCTACCCGCCCGAGGGTCTACAGTAGAAGAGGCAGACCCTTCATAATTAATTCAGAGGTCATCTGGCACCAAGTACTTCTTCTGCTGCTGCTGCTATTTACAGCTAGCGGTTGAGCCGTGTCCTCGCAGCCATAGAACCTCATATCGCAGACCAGTTATTTCCTGGTGATTTACAGGACCCGTTAACGTTATCTCGCAGTCTCTGTCTTATGGCAGTGGTATATATGAACCACTGGAGGAATGAGGCGGGAGTCTTTTGCAGCAGTAACGAGGCAGAAATTATAGCAAGGCAAACACAAATGTATGTATACTTACTCTCTAATGGGAAAGGAGATTTCTTATTACTTGAGATATCATGATAAGATATCAAGTAATGACAAGAGATCGTTTACAGGGATGTAAAGAGAGGGAACAGAATCCATTTTTGACTATGAGCTTCTTTATATAACCGACATAATATAAAGAATAAAAAGTGGCACAGAATAGTGTAATGTAGGTATCTCAAAATGAATTAATTAGTGAATATGAAAGCATTAGATACACACACACACACACACACACACACACACACACACACATATATATATATATATATATATATATATATATATATATATATATATATATATATATATATATATATATATATATGTGTGTGTGTGTGTGTGTGTGTGTGTAAATGTGTGTGTGTGCGTGTTAATCACGCGCTCTTATTCGTGTGAATTTTTCCCATTATCTAAACTCATAAACAACACAAGACTTGAGGTATAAACTCACAGGAGTAGAGAGCCGCGGTGCCAGACATTAAACGCAGACTCTGCAAACACACGGAAAATATAATGCTCGAACAAGTCCCAATTTTTTTTCTGCTCGCAATTTCCCTCCTGTACATAAGACTATCCAGTTGATATAGCCAGCAACCCGTGAATAATCTTGTGCGAACATGCCAACGGCTGGTGTTAATGGTATTCTACCCTGTATACAGGGGCACTAAATTCCCTATAAGGAATGATTAACATTGGGATATTACTTCTGAAACGCTCTGTGAGGCCCACTAGTTTCGACGCGCATCTGGCTCCTTACCCCAGGGTTTCAAAGGGAGCTCGAATTCATGGCTTTATAGTTTCTGTGATTATAACCTTTAAAATTGTAAGTCTTAGGGACCGAAATAATGTGTTATAAAGCACCAGATTTATTTCTAAAGTCTCTGTAGTATATGGTGTCTCCTGACAGCAGTGAACGGTCTCTCGTCTCTGAAATGTCTTCAAATTATCTCTTTCCAAAGTCTGAAGATGGTCTGCTGCCCATCACCCATAGTCAGTCTTCCCATCAGCACCAGTAGACGTTTTTAAGAGTAACATCTCAGTACGACTTCCTTCAGAGGTTTGCGTAATGTGCCCTACTAACGTTTGCTGATTGTGTTTTATCAAACATGTATGGAAGGCCTTTCTCAAAAAGCTATATGTGCTTTTTCTCTCCTACACATCTTGCGTGGACGATCTCATACCTAATAAAAACACATTCAGATTAACACTTAGAATGTGTATTGGACATAATCCCACTGAATATTCCCCCCCAGTGACGCCTCTAATAGTTACAGACTGACTGTCACATGCAGACGACCTTCATCTTCAAAGAATATGTGGGCTAGTTCGTCCTGAAGATCCTCAGTTTGAGTTACCCCAGAGCGCGTGGATGTTCCCTCTCCCACATTCATCCTACCACCATCTAATGGTGTTCAGCAGGGCCTTCAGACATTCTTGGGTCTCGTACCATTTATATGTCTTTGCCCCACTGCATACATCACGTTACATCTTAAACCTGAGTTTAACTTAGTGATATACGTTAAACTTGAATTAATCACAGATTTGTATCATTACTTAACACAGAGGAGTAAGGGCTGAATACCTTTCTCAATGTATCTTAGCGGAAAATGTAGTCATATTCCCTTCTACATAGGATTGCAGCCTTCAAGGCTTACATTACGTATCCCGCGGGGTAACTATCACGCATCCCTTAACGTAATCCTGGGAAGAGCACAGAAACCTTTCTAAAAACATTTCATGGCCAAGGAGGATGTGGCCACAGTAGTCTGTGTATTGTGAATCCCAGGAGAAACAGAGGATAGTGGTTGGAATTCTCCCTGTTATATTTTTCAACAGGATTACGTAGGTAATCTCCAAATACAATCGGCTGGTTAATAAAAGGAAGGTATCAAATCCAACCAAACATAACCTTTACCTAACGTAATCTAGATTAACTTGAGTCTGGTTGCGAGGGAGGATTCTTTTCTTTTTCTTCTTGCTCTGAGAAAGTTAAGTCTAATTATGTTCAGGATCGACACTGGGGAAGTATTGTGCTGGAGGTGGAGGGAAACCTGTGATTGGGTTGATATTTCTGTGGTGGGTGACGTGTGTAGCCTCCAGCAGGTCTTGTCCCAGTCTAAAGACTAGGAAACTTTAATCAAGAAATCAAATTCCTTATTGTAGTGTAATACTCCTGGAGGCCGTTCCTTTAATCTTTATTATCCATATACATATATATATATATATATATATATATATATATATATATATATATATATATATATATATATATATATATATATATATATATATATATATATAACTAGTTAACTTCTTATTTCACAGACACTACTGACCTTGACTATTCTTTCCGATTCTGTGTTATATTCCGTTAACAAGAAATCCTTCTAACAATAGTTGATTGATAAGGTTATCATCATTAATTCAGATCTTGAAGTAGCTATGAGAGAAGTAGGACGCAGAAGAGGCAGAGAGAGGAACAGAAGCTGGGAGCAGGGGTTTGTGTATGTGTGTGCGTGTGTGTGTGTGTGTGTGTGTGTGTGTGTGTGTGTGTGTGTGTGTGTGTGATTAGAGAGAAGGGTTGCCAAGGAGTTGAAGGGGAGGTGATAACGTGATATGGGTTATCTTATCATCTCCTGCTGGTGATGTATACTACACCACAACCATTCAGTCACCACATGTTTAGTACATGTTGAACAGCACTCTTACCTGCTGATAACATGCTCCATTCATCCTCTGCATCTGTTTAGTACATGTACTGTACATATACTTTACCAGAACTAACAGCTGGTAGCATGTGTCACTCATCCACCTCCAGCTCAGGAGCACATGTACACCACAACCATCAGCTGATGTACTTTGTTTCAGCATTGGTTACTGAGAGTGTGTACTGCCACCACTGAAAGAGATCATGTACTACCTCATCACCGCCAACTGCTCCTACCATGTACTACCACTCATAGTGTGTAAGACAGCTGTATTGATGTCACTTCATTCATGGTTTCAAATGGTGTGTGTATGTTAAGGGAAGCACTGAGCAAGATTGGAATTGCTTTGATGCTCTGTCTTCGTTTATATATATTTTGAGAGTTTTGAGTATATAAAGTTTTTGTGAATATAAATAGGAAAGCTTACGTCACTTGCAATCTTGGTTGTGTTCAGTCTTCAAAACCAATCGGATTTCCTTGTCAGTTTATACATAAAAGATCTTACTTGGTGTGGATTTTGTGAAGCCATCTGTTGAGAATTTAAAGTGATGGACGTTTGCGTTATATCGTGCACCATCCATATACAGCGCCTCCCTTCCTCACTCTCTGCCATCCTACTGACTCCATCTCTCTCTCTCTCCTTGGCTTCCAGCTGTCTTGGTCTCCCCTGTCTATGGTCTGCTTCCTATTTCCCTCCTTAGCCTTACATCCCTCCTCCTCCTTCTCCTAGTCTCCACTCATCTTCCCCTTTATCTTCTTGGTCTCCACTAGCTTCCTTCCTTGCTCCTCCTCCTCCTCCTTCTCTCCTGGCCTCCATTCCCTTCTCTCCTCCTTCCTCCTTGGTCATCATTCACTCTCCTCTGGCCTCCACAATATTTTATTCCAGTCTTACTTCAAGGCTATTGATGCCTCAGAGTAGTCACGTCTTGAATGCCATCCCATGGAGGATCATGTGGACAAAAGAGAGAGAGAGAGAGAGAGAGAGAGAGAGAGAGAGAGAGAGAGAGAGAGAGAGAGAGAGAGAGAGAGACCTGGCCTTCAAAACTCCCCCCTGATGGGCCTCCAGATCACCTGATGGGTGGCTTCCAGACCTCCTTGATGGTTCTGGGCGGGGCAGTAATGGCACTATTCACTACCTGCAGGAGGTCTGGGGACCTCCCGAGCATCAATCTACCAAGCTTTACGGCTGATGGAAATTTCCCCGTAGGGGTGGGTACCCCCACGACGACGACATCGGCTCCCGGATGAGGCCAAGTTCTTCCTAATGACCCGACGTAGGAGATCGAGTCCCCTGCGTAGCAAGACACGTGTCATGGTCTTTGATCCGTCTTTCCACTCTAATATTTCTTCAGATAGTTAGGTATTCTAGCAAGATATAATTCAAGAAATATTTCGATATTTTAGCCAGACATCTTTCAAGGTCTTTTATCACTCCTGAGATCTGGTACTTTGAGAAATGATTTGTTATTTTTGTAAGATGTCTTTCATGCTAATTGACCACTCCTTAGGTCTGATATTCAACAAATATTTTCATATTTCAACAAAACATCTCTAAAGGCCTTTGATCATTCCTTAACTGATCTTTTAGCTAAACATCTTTCAAGGTCTTTGATTGCTCCTTATTTCTGGTACTCTAAAATCTATTTCGATATTTTAGATAAACATCTTTCAAGGTCTTTGATTATTCATTATTTCTGGTATTCTAAAATTTATTTCGATATTTTAGCAAGATCTTCTTCAAGGTCTTTGATCATTCCTTAACGCTGATATTCAACAGATATTTCGATATTCTGGCAAAACATGTGTCAAAGTCATTGGTTTGTCGTTAATTCTGATATTCATAAAAAAAATGAATATTTGGATAAAGTAGGAAGACAGGTATCAATGGTCCTGATTGATGTGTAGCATTATAACAGAACCTACATATCATCAGCATGAAACTTTATGAGATATTTGATCCGACCTTTTGTCTAATTTTCTATCGAATATATGGATATTATCGGGACATCACGTGTCAAGGTTGCTGATGTGTCTATAGCTCTGATATTCCAACAAATCCCTGGGTACTGTCGACCTGTTTCAACTGAGCATTTTGAGTTGGATAAAAAGAAACTTTTATTTAATGATGCTGTTTGGCATCAAAGATTCTATGTCGTTACCGTATAAATTGACAATTCTTATAGCTTAATGATGCCATATTCACTCCCTTTAGAGATTAAAACTCAATAAATCCAGCAATAAAATGATATGTAGCAGATGAGTAAGTCGACCATTTTTGTGGAAATTGAAATTAAACTTTGTAAGGAAATAGCAGTAGGGCTACCTTATACTTCCCCCACACAGTCACCAGAGGTAGACGAAAGATTTGATGATCAGTTACAAGAAATCTGTAATGCACAAGATTCTATCACAGGAGGAGATTCTAACATAACTGTGTCTAAATGGGGAGAATCATTTTCTAGTAGCTCTGGACCCACATGGATTCTACCTAAAATTCCATTGATAGTGTCCAAGTCCAGTTAGTCGTGAAACCTACTTCAGGTCTGACTACAAATGAGGATCTTGTTAATGACGATGAAGTTGGTGAAAAGTTTGGTACAAATGACCATCGAGAAAGTACTTTTGATGTCACTCTAAACACTGCATGTAGTGTTGATCAACATGACTATCACAAATAAGATACCCAGTTATAATAATGCAAAACTTAATCATATTCGCATCACTCTTGACAGGCAAACCTGGGATGCTATAAGTAGATGAAAACAACATGAACGTAGCTTGGAAAAGTTTCAGTAAAACCTTCAAAGCAGGAGAAGGAACATATATGCCAATCTGTACTAGACGGTCTATTTCTAAAATGAAACTATGGTGGTGGAATGGTGAAATACAGAAGTATTTGTTGTCTGAGAGAGCACCTCATAAGAAACTCAAAGAGACCAATAACTATCATGACAGAGTAAGGTATGTGAATGTGTATATGGGAACTAAGAGAGTCATACAACAAAGTAATCATCAATGTGAAGCATATATTGCTGGAAATAGAAAAAGAAAAACTAAAGAGTTTTTCAATTATGTTAAAGTAAGAGAATCATTACCCAGTCAATTGAGCCATTAATTATGGAAAACGGTGACTTGGTTCGTCCATTGATTACGGATTATGGTGAATTAGTTCATCCATTAATTACGGAAAACGGTGACTTGGTTCGTCCATTAATTACGGAAAACGGTGAATTAGTTCGTCCATTAATTACGGAAAACGGTGACTTGGTTCGTCCATTAATTACGGAAAACGGTGAATTAGTTCGTCCATCAATTACGGAAAACGGTGACTTGGTTCAAGAGAAGGAATCAATAGCCAAAATTTTAAATGACTTTGTTGTATCTTTGTATATGATCGAAGCCACAACCAATGTCCCAAATCCAGTTTCACTGATAAGAGAGGAGAACGTTCTGCAAGATATTGCCATAAAAACTGAGGCCATACTATCAGCAATACACGGGATGAAGTAAATAATACAGCAGTCCCTGATAATACGGCAGTCCCTGATAAGCTTTATCTGAGAGCAGTGAGGGAGGCGAAGAACGAAATAGTTAAGCCCTTGCCTGCCCTCTTCAATAAATCACTTGCTATGGGAAAAGTTCTAAATGAATTGGTCTCCCAATATAACAATTGGCTTGACGACTGTAGTTGGATAGCTTATGGAAACCATAATTCGAGGTAGCACTGTAAACCACTTAGAGAGAATCACTACTTAATAAACGAGTTGAGAAATCTGCTCAATTTCGTTTTTGAGATATTTAGATGAAAATAAATCAGTTCATGTTATCAATCTAGATAAAACAGAATCAATACGGTTCCTCATCAATGATCACTGGCAAAAACTAAGTCACACGACATTGATGGGGTTGAAGTTTGATAAATGAAATGTAGATAGCTTGCCTTAAACAGAGAGTTGTGATTAATGGTCAAGTCTCAGAATGGTTAGACGTAAAAGGTGGAGTGCCACAGGGATCAGTCTTAGGATCAGTTCTCTTTTTCATACATAACAGCAATATTGATAATGGGTGGCATGGCATGGTATCAAAATTCCCCAATGAGACAAAACTGGAAAATGAATCTACCAATGAATTTAAGCGTTTACAGCAACAGACTGACAGAAAAACTAATGGACTGGGATCATAGGTGGAAAATGAATCGTAACATCGATAAGTACAAATTTTTACATATTGGTAGTACAAACAATAAAAGGAAAGCTACAACATGAATTTTGTTGAACTGCAAATGGTGTGTGATTAAAATGACTTGGGCATAATGATCTCTTTTGACATAAACCCAAGGAAGCAGCGTACAAAAGTAGTGAAAAGAGTGAACAAAATTTTTGGATTCATAAGTAGACCTTTGAATATATGTCCAGGGAAATCAGTCTTACTCTTTACAGTTCATTGGTTCGTTCCCACCATGAATATTGTGTTCAGCGTTAGACGATATAGACAGAATGAAGAGAGAACAGTGTCGAGCTACCAAGACGATTCCCGGGGTAAAAAAAAAACAAAACGTTTGAGAGCCGAATAAACGATTTGAATCTATTTAGCTTAGAAAAAAAGAAGACTGAAGTGATCTGATGTAAGTACTCAAAATCAGTGATGGATATGATGATCTTGATCTATCAAACTACTTAAACTCGATTCGTCTTATCTCACTCGTTGTGAGGGATACAAACTCGTGGAGAAACGTTTTACCTCGAACGAGGCAAAGTGCTTTATCGTCAACAGGATTGCTAACAGGTGGAACGATTCACCAATTGGAGTGGTTGAAAGCAGCATTACGTAGATACGTTCAAGACCAGACGGTGATTATTCGCTTCAAGTCTCCGAATAACATTATTTGTTCCTCCTTAGTCACAGTGCGGGTAATTTTCTGTGAATTATCCACATACCTCATAACTTTTACCAGAGTAATCAGTGAATTTCTGATATCTTCCATTATCACAAAACAGCCACGAAAGGGCCCAATTCTGTGTCGCTTTTTGAATTCCTTTGTATTCTTATTAACATTAAAGCCATGACTTTAAAAGCTTAAAGTTATAATCACTGCCATTCTAGGTTATGATAATTGCTACCTAAAGTTAGAATCATCAGGACTATTTACATAAGCATTTTAACTCAGCATATTATAGATTTATCGACAAATGCTGAAGCCCAGTTGATAAAGACGACACAACAAAATTATCCAAAAAGAATCAGAAAATAAAACTTTTCTAAAATGTGATAATAAATGATCTTTGCCTAACATAACAATTTCCAATACAGCTAAACAAACAACTTATAGTAGAATTGTACATGTCCCATGTGGGAATACCCAAGGCCTGAGCTTTTGGTAATGTGAATTTCTTATACATTACCATGGTCTTAAGTACTGCTCAGGGTGCATTAAATCCTCTTGAAAGATTTAGAGAGACATTAGCGTTTGTTCCGGAGTGTAGTTAGGCTCTAAAGGATCTACACACCCACACATACACATAGTCTAATGTCCATGAAAGAGGGTACCATCCTCCAGCCTCTTGTTCCCGTTTTACGACAAACCGAAGATACGTGGTGAGTGTTTATTTTTCCCATACCACAAGTAAAACACACATACACACACACACACACACACACACACACACACACACACACACACACACACACACACACAATAAATAAATGCAAGTGAATGAGGAGAAATATACTAATTGTATATCAATCTAATATGTAATTCTCTCAAATCTTGCTGTGAACGATTATGAGGCTTCTTCATCCAGCGTTATCCTTATCCTGTAAGCGATAGATAATCTATATAAGGTATGGTGGGAAAGTATAACGTAAGGTATTAGATATGTGGAATAGTGACTTTTAATGATAGACCAAAGTATAGATACATAAGAGACAATGTATCCATTGCCATAAGACTTGGATGCAGGGAATAGGAGTACGTAGGGAATCGCATCCCTTGAAAAGCCTTAATTCCAAAGTAATCCAGTTCAGTTTACCGGAGATAAAAAGCGACTCTGAGGATAAGGAACCACGAAATCTTGGCCTTAAGTTCGATCAGCAGTCTATTGAGAATATTTGTTCTCTTATAGAATACAATACAGAAAGACTGTCACATATGCCTCGACTAA
Source organism: Panulirus ornatus (assembly GCF_036320965.1). Lineage (NCBI taxonomy): Eukaryota > Metazoa > Arthropoda > Malacostraca > Decapoda > Palinuridae > Panulirus > Panulirus ornatus. The sequence continues at coordinate 8,781,285 of NC_092275.1, read as the reverse complement.
AATGTACATGAGTGTGTCCATTTCATATGACTTACAGCTGAAACTGCTACTCGAAACTCCTAACATATAAGAAAGTTATTGTGGCAAAGTTTGGATAACGAGAGACTGACCCCCCAAACGATTTCCAGGAAAGATTAAAGTTTGGTCATTTTCTGCTCAAGTCAGTTCCTCACCGTCGAATCGGGAAATGTCTTATTTGTTCTATTTATTCAAGGATTTGATTTCTTTAAAGTATATCTTATTGTATCATTCTTTCCTTCATTTACGGCGATCTATTTCTTCATTTCATTCATTCTTTCTTTCGTTCCCTTCTTCTTCTTCTTTTTCTTCTTCAACACATCAAAGAGGTAAACACTTCAACAAAACTTAGCGCGATTATCAAAGTTTCCTCAGCTCTCGAAATGTCGTCAATAGACTCTCGTAGTGGCTTGAATTGTAGGGCGCCTACTCGACAACTTTCTTCCCTACGTTGGGTGGCCACGTAGGAATTACATTATTGAGAACGACATGACAGTCTTGCACTTGTTGGCGGACCGCATGGGAACGAACACGAGAGATCCGTGCGATCCAGCACGACACCATATGGGCCACGAACAACGATCTAGCACTACCTTCCATCTACGAAAAACCACCATAAGGGTCATGAATGATGATCCAGCTCGTACAGTCTACGCATATCACCACTAACGACTACGCCGCTCGTTTTATCTACGAAAGACACTCTGAGGACTACACGAACGACGATCCAACATGGTCTCTCCGCGAACGAAGCCGTGAGAGCCACGGACAACGACACAGCACGGTATTGGGCACGGTCACACACACACACACACACACACACACACACACCTGACCGCAGGTGGCCATTCTTTGGCCAATATTAGATATTGTCTGTTAGGGTGAAGCTTTATGTGTTTACCGGACCAGCTGAGCATGTACTGTATTATACAAACCTAGACAGGCTGACCTGTTTTGGCTGGGCGTTTGAAGATAAATGACAAGTATATATATATATATATATATATATATATATATATATATATATATATATATATATATATATATACATATATATCATTTTATGCTCTTTATCGTTTTTATGAGCAAGTAGGTAAGTTGACTGCTGCTAGATATTTAATGGTTGTCCTAGGTTATACTGGACATGCTGGGGATGAACTAGGCTTTCTAGAGACCGTGTGTGTGTGTGTGTCGCAGCGGAGATGAGGGAACTCTGGGTGGGGCGGGGGGGGGGGTGCAGGAGAGCTGTGATTTCGCTGACAGAAGCAGGAAAGTGTCTTGTGGCAATTTAGACCCCAGCTCACGTGCTACAGCTAGATCCTCTCTCTCTCTCTCTCTCTCTCTCTCTCTCTCTCTCTCTCTCTCTCTCTCTCTCTCTCTCTCTCTCGCTCACACACACACACGGACAATGCCAAGGACATTCGTTAACGTTAGAACGTAAAGGGTCTTCATCAGCCGAAGGAGTCATTCTCCACAAGAGGAAGATCCTCGTAGGGCTGCAGGAGTTAAGGCCGTGGAGGATGTGATGAGGAACCTGAAGGAGTGGAGGAGTGGTCAGTGAAGCCTGGGTCGGGGGATGAGCGGGGAGCGCCGAAGCATTCTCTGAAGAGGAGACTCAAAGAAAAGGATAATTTTCTTTTGATACTAATATAAACCTGCTGGACCCCTTTCTCTGAAGAGGCTCCTGCAGCTTCAAGTCTGCGGTACATCCAGCGGCAGGGAAATGATGGAATCCCTCGAAATGTACCACTTCTCGTCCATATCGATGATACAGCCTCGCCGAAGGTGACCTGACACTCACGGCGTTAGCACGGTCAGGCGAATTCCCGCAACGCTAGAGAGAGATAAATTTCTTTGAGAGAAAGAGTGAAGTGGAGGAGGAAGAAGAAGAGGAGGGAAAGGAGGAACGAGAAATTGATGAGGAGGAGAAGAGGATGCATACAACACGTGTGAAGGAAGAAGGCAATCATAGAAATGTTAGCGATATGATATAGAAGGAAAGGCTCGGAGTGAGACTGAGGTTATTTGATGCTCTGAACCAGGTGGGTTTATAAGACCCAAGACATTTGTACACAACAGGACGTCAATATTTCGTCCATATTAATATAAACGTCATATCTTTTTTTGTGTGTGTGTAGATATGTATCTGTTTTACATTATGGGGAGAAAGACAGTTACTCTGTTATAAGTATCTAAACTTTATTCCCGCAACTCTTCATCAAACAAACTATCTCTAGAAGGGAGAACAGCCCAGCTCAGTTGTTCAGCAAGCACTGACATCTATACATACACTTCAGCAGGACGACGAGGCCCAAAGGTGTTCTGGAAACACAGCAGCCACAGGGTATTTCAATTTTCATTCCAGAGGTCGGGTTCACATAGCCAAGAAGAATGGTGGCTGGGAGGACGGGAGACAGTATTGGTCAGCTTCGGTATGGCACTGACAGTTTTATTGGTGGCAGCAGTGGCTAGCTTAGAATACCACACAACCACACTGTTGTGGGAAGAATGTAATATTTGGGAAGACTTAATTCAGTGTATATGATGATGAGCTTTACCTGGACTTTGTATTGTATTATATTGTTGGAGGTTTGTATTTTCTATGAAGGTGCACGTTCCTATGTATGTACTTTGTTCGTATATATATATATATATATATATATATATATATATATATATATATATATATATATATATATATATATTTTTTTTTTTTTTTTTTTTACTTTGTCGCTGTCTCCCGCGTTTGCGAGGTAGCGCAAGGAAACAGACGAAAGAAATGGCCCAACCCCCCCCCCCATACACATGTACATACACACGTCCACACACGCAAATATACATACCTACACAGCTTTCCATGGTTTACCCCAGACGCTTCACATGCCTTGATTCAATCCACTGACAGCACGTCAACCCCTGTATACCACATCGCTCCAATTCACTCTATTCCTTGCCCTCCTTTCACCCTCCTGCATGTTCAGGCCCCGATCACACAAAATCTTTTTCACTCCATCTTTCCACCTCCAATTTGGTCTCCCTCTTCTCCTCGTTCCCTCCACCTCCGACACATATATCCTCTTGGTCAATCTTTCCTCACTCATTCTCTCCATGTGCCCAAACCATTTCAAAACACCCTCTTCTGCTCTCTCAACCACGCTCTTTTTATTTCCACACATCTCTCTTACCCTTACGTTACTTCCTCGATCAAACCACCTCACACCACACATTGTCCTCAAACATCTCATTTCCAGCACATCCATCCTCCTGCGCACAACTCTATCCATAGCCCACGCCTCGCAACCATACAACATTGTTGGAACCACTATTCCTTCAAACATACCCATTTTTGCTTTCCGAGATAATGTTCTCGACTTCAACACATTTTTCAAGGCTCCCAAAATTTTCGCCCCCTCCCCCAACCTATGATCCACTTCCGCTTCCATGGTTCCATCCGCTGACAGATCCACTCCCAGATATCTAAAACACTTCACTTCCTCCAGTTTTTCTCCATTCAAACTCACCTCCCAATTGACTTGACCCTCAACCCTACTGTACCTAATAACCTTGCTCTTATTCACATTTACTCTTAACTTTCTTCTTCCACACACTTTACCAAACTCAGTCACCAGCTTCTGCAGTTTCTCACATGAATCAGCCACCAGCGCTGTATCATCAGCGAACAACAACTGACTCACTTCCCAAGCTCTCTCATTCCCAACAGACTTCATACTTGCCCCTCTTTCCAGGACTCTTGCATATATATATATATATATATATATATATATCCCTGGGGATAGGGGAGAAAGAATACTTCCCACGTATTCACTGCGTGTCGTAGAAGGCGACTAAAAGGGAAGGGAGCAGGGGGCTGGAAATCCTCCCCTCTCGTTTTTTTTTAATTTCCCAAAAGAGGGGACAGAGAAGGGGGCCAGGTGAGGATATTCCCTCAAAGGTCCAGTCCTCTGTTCTTAACGCAACCTCGCTAATGCGGGAAATGGCGAATAGTATGAAAGAAAAAGATATATATGTATATATATATATATATATATATATATATATATATATATATATATATATATATATATATATATATATATATATGTATATATATATATATATATATATATATATATATATATATATATATATATATATATTTATATATATATATCACCATCACTTGACGAAGAAAGTATAGTCCCCTTCAGGAACGTCTCTGTTCAAAGGTATTCATCATTTCCCTTGCGTATCTTCGAAGCTGAAGGAACCCATCAAATGGACCCCTGGGTTACATATGATAGTAAAAGTATATATGTATATCTATATTAATTTATTTATTCATATATAATTCACATATTATATACATATACATAAATTTTTTTGATATTTGTCTGCGTTTCTGGCGTTAGCAAGGCAGCGCCAAGAACAGCAAAAAGAAAAAAAAAATGGTCGCATCCGCTTACACTCATTCTCTAGCTGTAATGTGTAATGCACCAAAACCAGAGCTCTTCTCCACAACTAGACGCCACAGAACTTTCCATGGTTTCCCTTGGAGGCTTCGCATTCTCTGGTTCAGTCCATTGACAGCACATCGACCCCAGTATACCACATCGTTCAAATTCACTCTATCCCATGCACGCCTTTCACCCTCCTGCACGTTAATGCCTTGACCACTCAAAATCTTCCTTATTCCATCCTTTCATCTCCCCATTGATCTCCCTGTTCTCATTGTTCTTTCCGTTTCTGATGCAGATATTCTCTTTGTCAACCTTTCCTCACACATTTTCTACATATAGATGAATAAATAAATAAATAAATAAATAGATAAATAGCATATATATATCGGAAGGATCTTTCATTTACCACATCTTCAGGCGAATTGACAAATGTAAGCTAACAAGTACTACATATGCTTCAGCTTGGCAGAAACAATTTACATACACTTACCCATACACTGACCCGAGTTTCTCCTTGTTACCTCTTGCCTTTCCGTCAGATTTCCCAAAGACGTGATAGACGAAAGATTTTGCCGCTACATCTTCAATTATCTTGTGATTTCATATATATCAGTTAAACACAAGGTTGTGTTTACATGTATATTTTTGTAGATAGATAGATAGACAGATACACACATACATACATATAGATAAATAGATAATCATATACATTTTTTCTTTGGTTGTCGCCTTGATTTCAATTCTCTTCATTCCACGACCACTCACAAGACTTCCCTCGCCTCTTAACCAGAGAAGAGGTCTATGATATACTGAAGGCCGAAAAGGCACTGACGGAGTGTCCTGAAACCCCTGTGGTCTGTGATGACGTTGTCGGTCCTAGTGTACACCTTTCCCGCTAGGTGTCCCAGGACGGAATCGTCGGACTCCACTTCGCAAGACTCGAGGCCCTCCATCACGAGAGTGGCCAGGAGCTCCATCAACCGGTGCAGTTCGTCTATCTCTTTCTGGAACTCGTCTTCGTTCAGCGACTGATCTAAGAAGAGCAGTTCCAGGGCTATGGTGTACTGCCTTATGTAGCAAGAGGCCTCTGGCAGATGGTCTGTGGACCACGATTTCGTGGGGTGTGGTGGCGTGCCCATTGGCAGAGTGGGCAAGACCTGAGCACACTGGGTCTGATCGCACACCTTCAGGTACTGCTGATCTTGGCTCGAGTCGAAAACATAGTCTAGAATCTCCCAGCTGGCGCTGAACTTGGCCTGGACCTGTTGGATGACACATAAGTGATTATATGGAGAGATCCCATCATGGAGCAAGATAATACCGAAAACATTTTGTACAGAAGTGATGTCAAGCAACGAGGACACAACCTGCATCTAGTGTGAATGCTGTCCTGGAATTCTGTCATGAATAATATTTGATGATGTGTTGTATGAAACAAGTTTTGTTTAATGGACAGTGACTGACATCAGTAATAAGATTCAGTAAAACTTTGAAGTGCGTATAATGAGAGAAGAGTGATTATCCAAACCAACTCCTCATCTTCTTCCCCTGCAATATTCCGGCCTGATGTACTCACGTAGGTTTCCTTGAAGTCATCAATCATGCTCTTGATTACTTTGGCCTGTGTCACAATCATTTCCCTCAGGTTTTCGTCACAGAGGAGAACCCGATCGTGCAATGACCTTTTCGCTATGTTCGAGGTGGTTGAAACATCATCAGAGATAGATGGGGGTTCTTGGCTTGATGTGTGAGGTTGGAGGTGGTGGAGGTTAGACAAGGAGTTAGAAGAGGAGGTCCACGACGAGGCATCACCAGTGGAGACGAGGAGGACGAGGAGGGAGACTGCGAGGTATTGGAAGTGACAGTGTCGCCTGCTGATACCTACGGTCGTATGAGAAAAGATGAGGTTTTAAGTAAAGCTTAGAGGGAAAAAGAAACGTTCCCTCATGTACCATTACCCCGAAATACTTTGTTCGAGAGTCACGGATGAACTAAATTTAATGATCCATTATTTTCAGGAGTAACGTCAACCATCAGGAAAGTTCATGTACTTAACGGTGTTCTATGACAGCGGGAGGTTGAGAAGTACGCCATGGTAGAGTATCTTTCAAGCAAAACCACCGAACCGTCGACTACCCAAGCCCAGGGTTCGAACCCTGGCATGCCCGTGCTTCGTTCATAATTAGCAACATTTACCACAACACCACAGAAAGCTCATACCACAGCGTGAGGATGTAGTTCTCTCCTATAAAAGCTACTAATGTACGGTCAGATTTTCAGTGTTTACGGTAGTTGTTAGCAACTCATGTGAAACAAATCTTCCCAAAAAGTATAAAAAGAAATGTTATCTCCGGTGTGATGATATTTCCTATCTGATTACAAGATAAGATAGATTTGACTCAAGAAACCCAATGATATATATATATATATATATATATATATATATATATATATATATATATATATATATATATATATATATATATATATATATATGGGAGCTACAGTTAATATTCAGCTACGTGAGAACAACATAGAATGATCGCACGAGACTTGCAGAACATCTTTTTAAACGACGAGTGAAACTCACCCATCCTTGCTGTTACGTCAGAGAGTTTGGTAGAGCTCGTCAATAAAGAGGAGGATGATAGGTGTACTCCTCTGAGGGGCTGTGACTGATCTGTGAGGGAAGCCTTGTCGATCAACTTTTATATCCCATCCTGATCACCTTATCTGGCTGTATGTCAATGCCATTCTGACGTAAGCTGT